>NC_133709.1:10831235-10891235 GCF_048934315.1 Petromyzon marinus | reverse complement strand
AGTCGGCTGGTGAGGAGTCGGGTGGTGGTGAGGAGTCGGCTGGTGAGGAGTCGGGTGGTGAGGAGTCGGATGGTGAGGAGTCGGGTGGTGAGGAGTCGGGTGGTGGTGAGGAGTCGGCTGGTGAGGAGTCGGCTGGTGAGGAGTCGGCTGGTGAGGAGTCGGCTGGTGAGGAGTCGGCTGGTGAGGAGTCGGGGTGGTGAGGAGGAGTCGGCTGGTGAGGAGTCGGCTGGTGAGGAGGAGTCGAGGTGGTGAGGAGTCGGCTGGTGAGGAGTCGGCTGGTGAGGAGTCGGGTGGTGAGGAGTCGGCTGGTGAGGAGTCGGCTGGTGAGGAGTCGGGGTGGTGAGGAGGAGTCGGCTGGTGAGGAGTCGGCTGGTGAGGAGGAGTCGAGGTGGTGAGGAGTCGGCTGGTGAGGAGTCGGCTGGTGAGGAGACGGGTGGTGGTGAGGAGTCGGGTGGTGAGGAGTCGGCTGGTGAGGAGTCGGGTGGTGGTGAGGAGTCGGGTGGTGAGGAGTCGGGTGGTGGTGAGGAGTCGGCTGGTGAGGAGTCGGGTGGTGAGGAGTCGGCTGGTGAGGAGTCGGGTGGTGGTGAGGAGTCGGCTGGTGAGGAGTCGGGTGGTGAGGAGTCGGCTGGTGAGGAGTCGGGTGGTGGTGAGGAGTCGGCTGGTGAGGAGTCGGGTGGTGGTGAGGAGTCGGCTGGTGAGGAGTCGGGTGGTGAGGAGTCGGCTGGTGAGGAGTCGGGTGGTGGTGAGGAGTCGGCTGGTGAGGAGTCGGGTGGTGGTGAGGAGTCGGCTGGTGAGGAGTCGGGTGGTGAGGAGTCGGGTGGTGAGGAGTCGGCTGGTGAGGAGTCGGGTGGTGGTGAGGAGTCGGCTGGTGAGGAGTCGGCTGGTGAGGAGTCGGGTGGTGAGGAGTCGGGTGGTGGTGAGGAGTCGGGTGGTGGTGAGGAGTCGGGTGGTGGTGAGGAGTCGGCTGGTGAGGAGTCGGGTGGTGGTGAGTCGGGTGGTGGTGAGGAGTCGGCTGGTGAGGAGTCGGGTGGTGAGGAGTCGGATGGTGAGGAGTCGGGTGGTGAGGAGTCGGGTGGTGGTGAGGAGTCGGCTGGTGAGGAGTCGGCTGGTGAGGAGTCGGCTGGTGAGGAGTCGGCTGGTGAGGAGTCGGCTGGTGAGGAGTCGGCTGGTGAGGAGTCGGCTGGTGAGGAGTCGGGGTGGTGAGGAGGAGTCGGCTGGTGAGGAGTCGGCTGGTGAGGAGGAGTCGAGGTGGTGAGGAGTCGGCTGGTGAGGAGTCGGCTGGTGAGGAGTCGGGTGGTGAGGAGTCGGCTGGTGAGGAGTCGGCTGGTGAGGAGTCGGGGTGGTGAGGAGGAGTCGGCTGGTGAGGAGTCGGCTGGTGAGGAGTCGGCTGGTGAGGAGTCGGCTGGTGAGGAGACGGGTGGTGGTGAGGAGTCGGGTGGTGAGGAGTCGGCTGGTGAGGAGTCGGGTGGTGGTGAGGAGTCGGCTGGTGAGGAGTCGGGTGGTGAGGAGTCGAGGTGGTGAGGAGTCGGCTGGTGAGGAGTCGGCTGGTGAGGAGTTGGCTGGTGAGGAGTCGGCTGGTGAGGAGTCGGGTGGTGAGGAGTCGGCTGGTGAGGAGTCGGCTGGTGAGGAGTCGGGTGGTGAGGAGTCGGCTGGTGAGGAGTCGGGTGGTGGTGAGGAGTCGGCTGGTGAGGAGTCGGGTGGTGAGGAGTCGGGTGGTGAGGAGTCGGCTGGTGAGGAGTCGGCTGGTGAGGAGTCGGCTGGTGAGGAGTCGGCTGGTGAGGAGTCAGGTGGTGGTGAGGAGTCGGGTGGTGAGGAGGAGTCGGCTGGTGAGGAGTCGGCTGGTGAGGAGTCGGGTGGTGGTGAGGAGTCGGCTGGTGAGGAGTCGGGTGGTGGTGAGGAGTCGGGTGGTGAGGAGTCGGGTGGTGAGGAGTCGGCTGGTGAGGAGTCGGCTGGTGAGGAGTCGGCTGGTGAGGAGTCGGCTGGTGAGGAGTCGGGGTGGTGAGGAGGAGTCGGCTGGTGAGGAGTCGGCTGGTGAGGAGGAGTCCAGGTGGTGAGGAGTCGGCTGGTGAGGAGTCGGGTGGTGGTGAGGAGTCGGCTGGTGAGGAGTCGGGTGGTGAGGAGTCGGCTGGTGAGGAGTCGGGTGGTGAGGAGTCGGCTGGTGAGGAGGAGTCGAGGTGGTGAGGAGTCGGGTGGTGAGGAGTCGGCTGGTGAGGAGTCGGGTGGTGGTGAGGAGTCGGGTGGTGGTGAGGAGTCGGGGTGGTGGTGAGGAGTCGGCTGGTGAGGAGTCGGCTGGTGAGGAGTCGGGTGGTGGTGAGGAGTCGGCTGGTGAGGAGTCGGGTGGTGGTGAGGAGTCGGCTGGTGAGGAGTCGGGTGGTGGTGAGGAGTCGGGTGGTGAGGAGTCGAGGTGGTGAGGAGTCGGGTGGTGAGGAGTCGGGTGGTGAGGAGGAGTCGGCTGGTGAGGAGTCGGCTGGTGAGGAGTTGGCTGGTGAGGAGTCGGCTGGTGAGGAGTCGGGTGGTGAGGAGTCGGGTGGTGAGGAGTCGGGTGGTGGTGAGGAGTCGGCTGGTGAGGAGTCGGGTGGTGGTGAGGAGTCGGGTGGTGAGGAGGAGTCGGCTGGTGAGGAGTCGGCTGGTGAGGAGTCGGGTGGTGGTGAGGAGTCGGCTGGTGAGGAGTCGGGTGGTGAGGAGTCGGCTGGTGAGGAGTCGGGTGGTGGTGAGGAGTCGGCTGGTGAGGAGTCGGCTGGTGAGGAGTCGGGTGGTGGTGAGGAGTCGGGTGGTGAGGAGTCGGCTGGTGAGGAGTCGGCTGGTGAGGAGTCGGCTGGTGAGGAGTCGGCTGGTGAGGAGTCGGCTGGTGAGGAGTCGGGGTGGTGAGGAGGAGTCGGCTGGTGAGGAGTCGGCTGGTGAGGAGTCGGGTGGTGAGGAGTCGGGTGGTGAGGAGTCGGCTGGTGAGGAGTCGGCTGGTGAGGAGTCGGGTGGTGGTGAGGAGTCGGCTGGTGAGGAGTCGGCTGGTGAGGAGGAGTCGAGGTGGTGAGGAGTCGGCTGGTGAGGAGTCGGGTGGTGGTGAGGAGTCGGCTGGTGAGGAGTCGGGTGGTGAGGAGTCGGGTGGTGAGGAGTCGGGTGGTGGTGAGGAGTCGGCTGGTGAGGAGTCGGGTGGTGAGGAGTCGGCTGGTGAGGAGTCGGGTGGTGAGGAGTCGGCTGGTGAGGAGGAGTCGAGGTGGTGAGGAGTCGGGTGGTGAGGAGTCGGCTGGTGAGGAGTCGGGTGGTGGTGAGGAGTCGGGTGGTGAGGAGGAGTCGGGTGGTGGTGAGGAGTCGGCTGGTGAGGAGTCGGCTGGTGAGGAGTCGGGTGGTGAGGAGTCGGCTGGTGAGGAGTCGGCTGGTGAGGAGTCGGGTGGTGGTGAGGAGTCGGCTGGTGAGGAGTCGGGTGGTGAGGAGTCGGGTGGTGAGGAGGAGTCGGGTGGTGAGGAGTCGGCTGGTGAGGAGTTGGCTGGTGAGGAGTCGGCTGGTGAGGAGTCGGCTGGTGAGGAGTCGGGTGGTGGTGAGGAGTCGGGTGGTGGTGAGGAGTCGGCTGGTGAGGAGTCGGGTGGTGGTGAGGAGTCGGCTGGTGAGGAGTCGGGTGGTGAGGAGTCGGGTGGTGGTGAGGAGTCGGCTGGTGGTGAGGAGTTGGCTGGTGAGGAGTCGGCTGGTGGTGAGGAGTCGGCTGGTGGTGAGGAGTCGGCTGGTGGTGAGGAGTCGGCTGGTGAGGAGTCGGCTGGTGAGGAGTCGGCTGGTGAGGAGTCGGCTGGTGAGGAGTCGGCTGGTGGTGAGGAGTCGGGTGGTGAGGAGTCGGCTGGTGGTGAGGAGTCGGCTGGTGAGGAGTCGGCTGGTGAGGAGTCGGCGCCGCTCTCTTCCAGCGGTGAGGGCAAAGAGGACGACGACCCCGGACAGACGCGGCGAGCTCACTCACCATCACTCACCATCACTCACCATCACTCACCATCACTCACCATCACTCACTCACCATCACTCACTCACCACCACTCACCATCACTCACCATCACTCACTCACCATCACTCACTCACCACCACTCACCATCACTCACCATCACTCACCATCACTCACCATCACTCACCATCACTCACTCACCATCACTCACCATCACTCACTCACCATCACTCACTCACCATCACTCACCATCACTCACTCACCATCACTCACTCACCATCACTCACCATCACACACCATCACTCACTCACCATCACTCGCCATCACTCACCATCACTCACTATCGTGCTGTCACGTGAAGTGTCGAACGCCCGCTGGCAGGAGGCCACAGGGCAGACCCAGGTGCCACGGGTCGACTGACTGAGATGACTGGCTGATGCACCACCTGTGCCCCCTACTGTGCCAACCTGCTGTGCTTTAGCCACCCGGTGCTCCGCTCGTTCTTGTGAGCGTCGCTCCTCCACCTTCCGTTGTTGTTGGAGGGCGACTGCCTCCAACTGCCCAGCAGCGTCCTTCACGAGCCTACTCCACAGAGGCCGATCTTGACACCGCTGGTACCAGTCATCGGCAAGTCGACTCAGCTCCACATCCTCCTGTACCACATCACTCCATCTCTTCTCTAGCCCGTGCCGCGCCCGTTTAGCCCCCTCGATCCGGCCGAACAAAAGCTGTCCAGGCATGCGGTAGCTGGGCATGCAGGCTACATGACCCAGCCAACCCAGCCTTGCCTACCGGAGGAGCTCACCAATGGGACTTTATCCAGATCTGTCAAGGATTTGTGAGCTCCTCACACAATCCAGCCTGGTTAAACCCAGGATGGATCGTAGCTAGGACAGCCTAAATGTTTCTAACCGGCGAAGATGTTCCATCAGGGGGGTCCACGTTTCGCAAGCGTAGAGAAGGGAGGGAATGACCGTGGCTGAGAAGACCTGAAGCTTCGTGCGTTGCGATAGACCAGGTAGCTTCCACACAACGTTACACAACTGATGAAAAGATAATGCCCCTCAATTGATTCGGAATGAGACCTCTGCTGTTAAACCGGAACCGGTCATAAGCACACTGCCCAGGTATGGGAAACTCTCCGCTCTCTCCACAACTGCCCGTTTCACCAATTGGGAGTTATGGGGGTGGAGTGTCCGATGGTACAAAATACCCAGGCAGGTGCTTTAGTTTTGGTGGGGTTGATGGTAAGGCCCCACCTCTTAGTGGCACGCTCCAGTCTCAGCAGCAGCGTCTCCAACTCCTCCTCTGACTGAGCAGCTATTACCAAATCATCAGCATACATAACGTGGTTGAGCAATAGGGAGCCATCCCTTGACCGCACCCGGGCATCGATCAGCCTCCCATTATATCTGTACCAAATGGAGATTCTCCCGGTACAGCCATTGAAGGCTTCACGAACTACGTGGTCAAAATAGATGCTAAATAATGTGGGAGCCAGAGGACATCCCCGTCGCACCCCAAGGTGTACAGGGAATGGCTCTGACTCCTGACCACGTAGTTTACCCGGCCCCGCTCACCATCATGAAGGTCCTTAATGATCGTGAGCAGAGGGTCAGGGACTCCAAAAGCACAAAGAACAACCCAGAGCCCAGGCCTACTGATGGTATCATAGGCCTTGACCAGGTCAATAAAGCAGAGATGTAGGTCTTGTTGGAATTCTCTACACCTCTGCTGTAGCAGACGGACAGAAAATATGGCATCTGTGCAGGACCGCCCTTTCCTGAATCCGCATTGGGGTTCCGCAAGCCTCTCCTCAGCGTGCCTGGCAAGGCGATGTTGAATAATCCTTGCCAGGACCTTTCCGGCACACTGAGGAGTGAGATGCCCCTGTAGTTGTTACAGTCTGTGCGGTCCCCCTTCTTAAAGAGGAGGACCACCAGGGCATCCTTCCAATCCTGCGGAACCCGTCCAGTGGTCCAGACTGTTGTTATAATGTCATATAGGGCAGTCTGTGCACAAACGCCACCCTCCCTCAGCATTTCACTTAAGAGATCATCTCTACCCGGTGCCTTTCCTGGTCTCAGACTCCGGATCGCCTTCAGTACTTCCTCAACAGATGGCACCTCAGCCAGCCACTCACAGGGGGTGACTTCTTCCAATATTTGAGGCACTGCAGCCTCAGCAGGGTTATCCCCACTTTGTGCCATGATGTTTTCCTGGCTGAGGGATTTCCCCTCCCCCAGGACCTCACAGAAATGCTCAGCAAATCTGCAAACCTGTTTCTGGGGGTCGGAGATTGGATGACCGTTTTTCCCCTAATGATGGTAATAGGTGTGGCGCTGCAGGTTACTTTTTTGATGGAGTTAATAAGATATTTGCTATCGTGGGCCACTGAGGCAGACTCCATCTCCTCAGCAACCCGCGACCACCACTCATCCTTGCAGCGCCTCATGGCTCTCCGAACCTCCGAGAGAAGGCTGCGGTAAGCCTCCTCATTCTCTGACGTGTGATTCTGTAGCCGATGACAGTGGGCCTGTCGCTTTTTCTCAACCATCCTGAACACCTCCTCTGTCATCCAGGGTGTCTGGGGAGGTCTGGACCGCGTACCCAAAGCAGCCATTGCAGCTGCACGAGTCACAGTCCTAAACCTCGCCCATTTACCCTCGACATCAGGAGGAGTGGGGGACGATGCCAACCCCAGCCGCAAGCGATGATGAAATTCTCGCTTCCAACTGAGACCAGGCCACTTTAGGTTGGAATGGGGTCCTGGGTGTACACCCACCACCGGAGTGGAAGAATGGCGGGCGCATCTTACAGATGACAAGTCGATGGTCAGAGGGCAGATCAGCTCCACGGTAGGTCCTCGTGTCAAGGACATGGGCTCGCATCCGCTGGTCTGTCACTATGTAGTCCAGCAGATGTTCTTGCTTGGACCCGGCATGCATCCATGATGTTGTGTGGATGCGCCGATGCCGGAACAGCATACCCACACACTCACACACTCACTCACCCACACACTCACTCACCCACACACTCACACACTCACTCACCCACACACTCACTCACCCACACACTCACACACTCACTCACTCATCCAAACACTCACTCACCCACACACTCACACATTCACTCACCCACACACTCACTCACCCACACACTCACACACTCACTCACTCATCCAAACACTCACTCACCCACACACTCACACATTCACTCACCCACACACTCACTCACCCACACACTCACACATTCACTCACCTACACACTCACACACTCACTCACCCACACACTCACTCACCCACACACTCACACACTCACTCACTCACCCACACACTCACTCACCCACACACTCACACATTCACTCACCCACACACTCACACACGCACTCACTCACCCACACACTCACTCACCCACACACTCACTCATTCACTCACCCACACACTCACTCACCCACACACTCACTCACATACTGGCACCCCACACACGATGGAAAGCAGTAGAATTTTCGCGTCACCTGCACTTAACGCGCAGAGCCGCTCCCTCTTCCTCCTGCACCCCCCACTCCTCCTCCTCCATCCCTCCTCCTGCGTCGCATCCTCGCAGCAGCAGCAGCAGTAATGGAGAGATCGATACAGGAAGCCTCCTCCAGCTAAAAGGGGAGAGAGGAGAGCAGAGAGGGAACGGTGAGGCTGCTGCGCTCCGTGAGGTCCTCCCCCTTACTCCGTCGCAGCCTCCCATTGATTTTTCCCGGGATGCGATGATTTAAGTCACCCCCCTCCCTCTCACCCCCCCTCCCTCTCACCCACCTCCCTCTCACCCCCCCCTCACCCACAGTAGCCCCAACCTCGCCCCCGACATCACCCCCTCCCCCCTGCCTAGACACTGGCTCAGTGACTGTTAAACTGGCTCAGTGACTGTTTAACTGGCCCAATGACTGTTTAACTGGCTCAGTGACTGTTTAACTGGCTCAATAACTGTCTAACTGGCTCAATGACTGTTTAACTGGCTCAGTGACTGTTTAACTGGCTCAGTGACTGTTTAACTGGCTCCATAACTGTCTAACTGGCTCAATGATTGTCTAACTGACTCAATGACTGTTTAACTGGCTCAATGGCTGTTTAACTGGCTCAGTGACTGTTTAACTGGCCCAGTGACTGTTTAACTGGCTCAATGACTGTTTAACTGGCCCAATATCTGTCTAACTGGCTCAATGACTGTTTAACTGGCTCAGTGACTGTTTAACTGGCTCAGTGACTGTTTAACTGGCTCAGTGACTGTTAAACTGGCTCAAAGACTGTGTAACTGGCTCAATTACTGTTTAACTGGCTCAATGACTGTTTAACTGGCTCAGTGACTGTTTAACTGGCTCAGTGACTGTTTAACTGGCTCAGTGACTGTTTAACTGGCTCAGTGACTGTTTAACTGGTGCAGTGACTGTTTAACTGGCTCAGTGACTGTTTAACTGGCTCAGTGACTATATAACTGGCTCAATGACTGTCTAACTGGCTCAATGACTGTCTAACTGGCTCAGTGACTGTTTAACTGGCTCAGTGACTGTTTAACTGGCTCAATGACTGTCTAACTGGCTCAGTGACTGTCTAACTGGCTCAATAACTGTCTAACTGGCTCAATGACTGTTTAACTGGCTCAATGAATCTTTAACTGGCTCAGTGACTGTTTAACTGGCTCAGTGACTGTTTAACTGGCTCAGTGACTGTTTAACTGGCTCAGTGACTGTTTAACTGGCTCAGTGACTGTTTAACTGGCTCAGTGACTGTTAAACTGGCTCAGTGACTTTTTGACTGGCTCAGTGACTGTTTAACTGGCTCAGTGACTGTTTAACTGGCTCAATGATTGTTTAACTGGCTCAGTGACTGTTTAACTGGCTCAGTGACTGTTAAACTGGCTCAGTGACTGTTCAACTGGCTCAATTACTGTTTAACTGGCTAAGTGACTGTTTAACTGGCTCAATGACTGTTTAACTGGCTCACTGACTGTTTAACTGGCTCAGTGACTGTTAAACTGGCTCAATGAATCTGTAACTGGCTCAATTACTGTTTATCTGGCTCAGTGACTGATTAACTGGCTCAATGACTGTGTAACTGGCTCAGTGACTGTTTAACTGTCTCAATGACTGTTTCACTGGCTCAGTGACTGTTTAACTGGCTCAATGACTGTTTAACTGGCTCAATGACTGTTTAACTGGCTCAGTGACTGTTAAACTGGCTCAGTGACTGTCTAACTGGCTAAATGACTGTCCAAACTGGCTCAATGACTGTTTAACTGGCTCAATGACTGTCTAACTGGCTCAATGACTGTTTAACTGGCTCAATGGCTGTCTAACTGGCTCAATGACTGTTAAACTGGCTCAATGACTGTTTAACTGGCTCAGTGACTGTTTAACTGGCTCAGTGACTGTTTAACTGGCTCAATGACCGTGTAACTGGCTCAGTGACTGTGTAACTGGCTCAGTGACTGTTTAACTGGCTCAGTGACTGTTTAACTGGCTCAATGACTGTCTAACTGGCTCAATGACTGTCTAACTGGCTCAGTGACTGTTTAACTGGCTCAGTGACTGTTTAACTGGCTCAATGACTGTCTAACTGGCTCAATGACTGTCTAACTGGCTCAGTGACTGTCTAACTGGCTCAATAACTGTCTAATTGGCTCAATGACTGTTTAAAAGGCTCAGTGACTGTTTAACTGGCTCAGTGACTGTTTAACTGGCTCAATGATTGTTTAACTGGCTCAGTGACTGTTAAACTGGCTCAATGACTGTTTAACTGGCTCAGTGACTGTTTAACTGGCTCAGTGACTGTTTAACTGGCTCAATGACTGTCTAACTGGCTCAATGACTGTCTAACTGGCTCAGTGACTGTTTAACTGGCTCAGTGACTGTTTAACTGGCTCAATGACTGTCTAACTGGCTCAATGACTGTCTAACTGGCTCAGTGACTGTCTAACTGGCTCAATAACTGTCTAACTGGCTCAATGACTGTTTAACTGGCTCAATGATTGTTTAACTGGCTCAGTGACTGTTAAACTGGCTCAATGACTGTTTAACTGGCTCAATGATTGTTTAACTGGCTCAGTGACTGTTAAACTGGCTCAATGATTGTTTAACTGGCTCAGTGACGGTTTAACTGGCTCAGTGACTGTTAAACTGGCTCAATGACTGTTTAACTGGCTCAGTGATTGTGTAACTGGCTCAGTGACTGTTTAACTGGCTCAGTGACTGTTTAACTGGTTCAGTGACTGTTTAACTGGCTCAATGACTGTCTAGCTGGCTCAATGATTGTCTAACTGACTCAATGACTGTCTAACTGGCTCAGTGACTGTTTAACTGGCTCAGTGACTGTTTAACTGGTTCAATGACTGTCTAACTGGCTCAGTGACTGTCTAACTGGCTCAATAACTGTCTAACTGGCTCAATGACTGTTTAACTGGCTCAGTGACTGTTTAACTGGCTCAGTGACTGTTTAACTGGCTCAATGACCGTGTAACTGGCTCAGTGACTGTGTAACTGGCTCAGTGACTGTTTAACTGGCTCAGTGACTGTTTAACTGGCTCAATGACTGTCTAACTGGCTCAATGACTGTTTAACTGGCTCAATGACTGTCTAACTGGCTCAATGACTGTTTAACTGGCTCAATGGCTGTCTAACTGGCTCAATGATTGTCTAACTGGCTCAATGATTGTCTAACTGGCTCAATGACTGTCTAACTGGCTCAATGATTGTCTAACTGGCTCAATGATTGTCTAACTGGCTCAATGACTGTCTAACTGGCTCAGTGACTGTTTAACTGGCTCAGTGACTGTTTAACTGGCTCAGTGACTGTTTAACTGGCTCAGTGACTGTTAAACTGGTGCAGTGACTGTTTAACTGGCTCAGTGACTGTTTAACTGGCTCAGTGACTGTTTAACTGGCTCAGTGACTGTTAAACTGGCTCAATGACTGTGTAACTGGCTCAGTGACTGTTTAACTGGATCAGTGACTGTTAAACTGGCTCAATGACTGTGTAACTGGCTCAATTACTGTTAAACTGGCTCAATAACTGTTTAACTGGCTCAGTGACTGTTTAACTGGCTCAGTGACTGTTTAACTGGCTCAATAACTGTTTAACTGGCTCAGTGACTGTTTAACTGGCTCAGTGACTGTTAAACTGGCTCAATAACTGTTTAACTGGCTCAATAACTGTTTAACTGGCTCAGTGACTGTTTAACTGGCTCAGTGACTGTTTAAGTGGCTCAGTGACTGTCTAATTGGCTCAGTCACTGTTTACCTGGCTCAATGACTGTTTAACTGGCTCAGTGACTGTTTAACTGTCTCATTAACTGTCTAACTGGCTCAATGACTGTTTAACTGGCTCAGTGACTGTCTAACTGGCTCAGTGACTGTTTAACTGGCTCAGTGACTGTTTAACTGGCACAGTCACTGTTTAACTGGCTCAATGACTGTTTAACTGGCACAGTCACTGTTTAACTGGCTCAATGACTCTGTAAGTGACTGCTTCGCCGGCTCATTGGATGACTGAATCACTAGCTGCCTGCTTGGCTGGCTGGTTCAATGTCTGGCCGTCTAACTCTGTGGCTGACTGAACTGACCGAATCACTCTCCGACTGCCTGTCTGTCTGACTGACCGTCTCTCTGTCCGACTGACTCTCGCTCGGCCTGTGAGCTCACGGCGGCGCCCTTCGCGAGCCGCCTGCCCCGGCCTGGACCCCCTCCAGCAGGGCGGACAGAGTCGAGGGCACGGTAACCCCCCCCACCACCACCACCCAGCCACCACGCAGCCACTACCGGCACGGAGAGGGCACGGAGAGGGCACGCACGCTGGGATATTCGTGGCTCGCCACTCACCCGCATCCAGATTTGAGGCTTCCACCAACCCCCCCCTCCCCTCGAGGTTATATACCCCTGGGCACACCGCCCCCCACCACCCCCACCCACCCCCCCCCACTATCCCCACCCCAATTCCATACCCTACCCGACCCCCCCCCCCACTCACACCGGCACAGCCGCCAGTCATCCCACTCCTCTCCCATTCCTCACCAGCCAACGAAGCTCTCCACCATTTACACCCCCCACCTCTCCCCCCCACCTCTCCCCCCCACCTCTCCCCCCCACCTCTCCCCCCCACCTCTCCCCCCCACCTCTCCCCCCCACCTCTCCCCCCCGCCTCTCCCCCCCCCGCCTCTCCCCCCCCCGCCTCTCCCCCCCCCGCCTCTCCCCCCCCCGCCTCTCCCCCCCCCGCCTCTCCCCCCCCCGCCTCTCCCCCCCCCGCCTCTCCCCCCCCGCCTCTCCCCCCCCCACCTCTCCCCCCCCCGCCTCTCCCCCCCCACCTCTCCCCCCCCCACCTCTCCCCCCCCCGCCTCTTCCCCCCCACCTCTCCCCCCCCCACCTCTCCCCCCCCCACCTCTCCCCCCCCGCCTCTCCCCCCCCGCCTCTCCCCCCCCCGCCTCTCCCCCCCCGCCTCTCCCCCCCCCGCCTCTCCCCCCCCGCCTCTCCCCCCCCGCCTCTCACCCCCCACCTCTCCCCCCCACCTCTCCCCCCCACCTCTCCCCCCCACCTCTCCCCCCCACCTCTCCCGCCTCTCCCCCCCACCTCTCCCCTCCGCCTCTCACCCCCCACCTCCCCTGTCACTCACTCATATACTCACTCACTCACACAAAGGACAAAGATCCCCCGTATAGCCTGTAACAGACTGTTGGGGCAAGTGCTGTTAGCGAGCGCCACCCACCCACGAGGGGGGGGGGGTGGCCAGCACCACGCCCGGCCGCCTTTGTCTCCCCAGTGTTAATCTTTACTGCACACTGCACGAGGTTCTCGTCTGCGGCTGAGTCGACCTAGACGGCTGTCCAGGATCGGTTTAGATTTGTGGAACTAGTCACCGGTGTTGGCCCTGAGCGGGAATCGAACTCGGGTAGCCGGGTCCGTGCCGCAGTGCGCTAACCACTGCGCCACAAACACACTCACACCATCACCATCGCACCTGCTCGCGCGCGTCACACCCTGCGCGTGACATCCACCCCGTGAGTGTGCACCTGTTAGGAACCACGCACACACTGACATACACTGGCATTGATACACACACACTGACATACACACACACTGACATACACACACACTGACATACACACACTGACATACACACACACTGACATTGATACACACACTGACATACACACACACTGACATACACACACTGACATACACTGACATTGATACACACCCTGACATACACACACACTGACATACACACCCACTGACATACACACACACTGACATACACACACACTGACATTGATACACACACTGACATACACACACACTGACATACACACACACTGACATACACACACACTGACATACACACACACTGACACTGATACACACACTGACACTGATACACACACTGACATACACACACTGACATACACACACACTGACATACACACATTGACATACACACACTGACATACACACACACTGACACTGATACACACACTAACACTGATACACACACTGACATACACACACACTGACATACACATACACTGACATACACACACACTGACATACACACACTGACACACACACACTGACATACACACACACTGACACTGATACACACACTGACACACACACACTGACATACACACACTGACATACATACACACTGACATACACACACACTGACATACACACACACTGACATACACACACTGACATACACACACTGACACACACACACTGACATACACACACACTGACACTGATACACACACTGACACACACACACACTGACATACACACACTGACATACATACACACTGACACTGATACACACACTGACACACACACTGACACACACACACACACTGACATACACACACTGACATACACACACACTGACATACACACACACTGACATACACACACTGACATACACACACACACACTGACATACACACACACTGACACTGATACACACACTGACACACACACACTGACACACACACACTGACATACACACACACTGACACTGATACACACACTGACACACACACACACACACTGACACACACACACTGATACTGATACACACACTGACACTGATACACACACTGACATACACACACACTGACATACACACATACTGACACTGACATACACACACACTGACACACACACTGACATACTCACACACTGACATTCACACACACTGACATACACACACACTGATACAACAACAACCGCCATTCGCCACTAAGTGGCGGTGACGTCACCACGACGCTTGTGCCAGGCCATGTGCACCTTGAGGCCACGTGAAGTGTCGAACGCCCGCGGGCAGGAGGTCACGGGGCAGACCCAAGTGCCACGGGTCGACTAAGATGACTGGCTGATGCACCACCTGTGCCCCTACTGTGCCAACCTGTTGTGCTTTAGCCACCCGGCGCTCCGCTCGTTGTTGTGAGCGTCGCTCCTCCGCCCTCCGTTGTTGTTGGAGGGCGACTGCCTCTAACTGCCCAGCAGCGTCCTTCAAGAGCCTCCTCCACAGAGGCCGATCTTGACACCGCTGGTACCAGTCATCGGCAAGTCCACTCAGCTCCACGTCCTCCTGTACCACGTCACTCCATCTCTTCCCTAGCCCGTGCCGCGCCCGTTAAGCCCGCTCGATCCGGCCGAACAAAAGCTGTTTCGGCATGCGGTGGCTGGGCATGCGGGCTACATGACCCAGCCAACGCAGCCTTGCCTGCCGGAGGAGCTCACCGATGAGACTTTGCCCAGATGTTTCAAGGATTTGTGAGCTCCTCACACAATCCAGCCTGGTTAAACCCAGGATGGATCGTAGGCAGGGCAGCCTAAATGTTTCCAACCGGCGAAGATACTCCATTAGGGGGGGTCCACGTTTCGCGAGCGTAGAGAAGGGAGGGAATAACCGTGGCCGAGAAGATCTGAAGCTTCGTACGGAGCGACAGACCAGGTAGCTTCCACACAGCGTTACGCAACCGATGAAAAGATTATGCCGCTCGACAGATTCGGAGTGAGACCTCTGCTATTAAACCGGAGCCGGTCATGAGCACACTGCCCACTGACACACACACTGACACACACACACTGATACAAACACACTGACACACACACACACCGACACACACTGATACCGACACACACACACAGTGACACACACACATACACACTGATACATAAACACACTGGCACATACAGAGACAAAGACAAAGATCCCCCGTATAGCCTTAACAGACTGTTTGAGGCAAGTGCTGTTAGCGAGTAGCGCCTATTAAGGCAGGCACGATGCACAAGGGGGTGGGTCGTCACCACCACGCCCGGCCGCCTTTGTCTCACTGACACGCACAGGCACTTATACCATTGCACCACCACCTCCATATCATTGTAAACCATCACTGCGTGGTAAGTACCATTAGCACCACCTCAACCACCATCACCACAGTGCAACCACCATCAATCACCACCAAAACGCCAAATCGCTGTTACCGCCTTAACCACCTATCGCTGCAACTCCAGTGACCACCACCACGTACACCACCAGCGTGACCACAACAGCAGCAGCGTTACACCCACTTCTCATCCAACACCATCACGATCATCATAGCAACGACCACCATTACCATCATCAACACAACCACATTTACCACCATCATTATCATCACAAGCACCATTGCCATCATCACAATCACAACCACAATTACCATCATCACTACAACCGCCATTATCATCATCATCACAACCACAATTGCCATCATGATCATCATCACGATCACCATAACCATCATCATCATCACCACCCCCACCGTCCCAACCAGCTCCACCAAATCCCACCCCCCCCCCATCCTCCTCCCCTCCACCCTCGCCGTCATTGAGCGCAAAGTGCCCCACGTGACCTCCGAGCAACGCTGAGCGCGCATTAGGGGGTTCAGCGCCCCCCCCCTCATTCCCCTCCCCCCCGCCCCTCTACGCCCCATGCGCTATTCACGGTGGGCAGGGAGTGAAGGGGTGAGGGTCGACAGGGGGGTGGGGGGTGGGGACAATCACCTCCACCCCCTCCCCGTGATAAAAGCCTTACCACCGGATGCTCCCCCAATGCACCCCCTCCCCCCGCCCCCCATATGCCCCCTCCCTCCCCCAATGCCTCTTCCTCCCCCCACTCCCCATATGCCCCCCCCCCACCTCGCCCCCACCCCTCCCTCCCTCGTCTCACTGAGCTCTCGTTCCGAGAGTGGTTCGAGTCGAACCCCCCCCCGCCCCCCCGCCAAGCGATGTCTAAGCCGTGTGTGGCCAGCACTGGGAAAACAAAGGCGGCCGGGTGGTTGGCACGTATTCGAACCGGTCGAGGGTGGTCATGGGGCGCTACGCTTCCACGCTGAGTCAGACGTGTCGGAGGACGGGTGGAAAGTTCCCCACACTTCACCCCACCGGTACGCTGAGACATGCCAATCAATACCCCGAAGATCGAACCATCGTCTATTGCAGGTGCAGTGTCGCCCGCGGTAGGCCCAGGGAGCGTCTAACACAGCGCTAATCACTGCGCCACCGCTCTCCCCCCCCCCCTCCGGCTGCGTTTCAAATTTTTGTTTAAATAAAATTTTTTACTAAACCATATATATATTTTGTATTTTACCAGGTAAGGGCCCACTGAGATATATAGTAGCTCTTTTTCACGAGCGTCCTGGCGATCGCAAATGAGAGCTCAACGAAGTGGCTTCTCATCATCATCAGCGTCGTGTGGAAATCGATAGCCAGATACGTTATAGCATCAGCCAAATACTCACGACCTCCTGTAGATCTGGCGAGGTAGTTAACATCTCCTAGCCACCGTGATGATGATGAGAGAGAGAGAGACACGCAGACTCCAAATATCCAGCAGCAGGCGTCAGGGTAGGGATCGAACCCACGACCTCCTGTATACCTGGCGAGGTAGTTAACATCTGGCCACCGCGGCGCTCATAAACTAGTGACTCGAAAATCACGAGGATCCCGGGGGTCTCCTTCCCTCCAGGAATCGCTGCTGCTATCCATCATCAGCATGATCACCATCATCAGTAACATCAGCAGCATCATCAGTAGCATCAGCAGCAGCATCATCATCATCAGCAGCAGCAGCATCATCCGATTGCTTGGTCTTTTACGCAAGCAAACTCTGGACCGGTTTCGCTCTGCTGGGTCTCATCAGCAGCAACACGAGCTGCTGCTGTTGCTGCTGGTGCTGGTGCTGCTGCAGCTGCTGCAGCTGCTGCTGCTGGTGCTGCTGCAGATGCTGGTGCTGCAGCTGTAGCAGCTGCTGCTGCTGCAGCTGCAGCTGCTGGGTGGAATACCAAGGGACCGATGGGCTACCAGCCCTTCTTGGGTTTACACGTGTGTGTGTATGTTGAACTTCTTTCTCACCGTACGTAGCAAAACGTGCTAATCGGAGGTGTGGGGGAAGAGCCACCAACACTGAACACAACAAAAAGCAGTGCTAAAGAAATGAGTTTGTCAATCTAGATGATGATGCTGCTTTAAAAGTGGCGTACCTCCCAGTTGCTACCTATTATCGGAAGGAAAGAGCGCGTTCCAGACGGCCGCAGAATCGCCATCTGAAAGCGCCACGTGATGATGCAGTGACCGCCACCAGCGCTTCTGTTCGATGGTTCGCAGCCAAACTCCGCTACTGCTGCTTCAGCTGCTGCCGTGACGATGGTTCATGTGATGGTTCATAGCTCCTTGACAAGGGCAGCGATGTGCTGCGGTTCTATTGTGATGATGTCGTTGATTGATTGATGGCCAGTTCGCTTCATTGATTAGGCGATGCGCTCATCGATGGTGATGGTTGATCCCGTGATGCACTTCCAACATCGATCGAATATCGATGGCGTTATTGATGTCGCGATCGGCCTATCAGCGGCGTGTTGGGCGCGTGACGATGGGATGCGTGTGCGTGATGGTGGGCGTGACGATGTGATATGATGATGCGCGTGACGATGTGGTGCGTGTGTATGCTGATAGGTATGATGATGTGATGCGTGTACATTGTGATGGGCATGATGATGTGATGCATCTGCGTGATGATGGGCGTGACGATGTGATATGATGATGCGCGTGACGATGTGATGCGTGTGTATGCTGATAGGTATGATGATGTGATGCGTGTACATTGTGATGGGCATGATGATGTGATGCATCTGCGTGATGATGGGCGTGATGATGTGATATGATGATGCGCGTGACGATGTGATGCGTGTGTATGCTGATAGGTATGATGATGTGATGCGTGTACATTGTGATGGGCATGATGATGTGATGCATCTGCGTGATGATGGGCGTGATGATGTGATATGATGATGCGCGTGACGATGTGATGCGTGTGTATGCTGATAGGTATGATGATGTGATGCGTGTACATTGTGATGGGCATGATGATGTGATGCATCTGCATGATGATGGGCGTGATGATGTGATATGATGATGCGCGTCACGATGTGATGCGTGTGTATGCTGATAGGCAGGGGTGGAGCCAGGATTTTCAGCCCGGGGTGACATTCAACAAATGTTAATTTCAAGAATGATTTAGAGAGAGTCAGGCTGTTGAACTTAGACGCCACCGCTTGGCGACACGCTCTGACAATGCAGTTGCACTGAATCCGCCAGACCGAGAATCGTACACTTATACAGCAGAATGTTTCAGATTTTCGATTTTTTTTTATTTTTTTTTGTTCGGGGGTGACAATTGTCTACCCTGTCACCCCCCCCCCCCCCCTGGCTCCGCCCCTGCTGATAGGTTCGACGATGCGACGTCCAAGAGGTGGTTGTCCTATGGACAAACTCTACCCCGCCGTATGCGTGCCACAGCTCCACCGCTACCCTCACGGGGACAAGCGGACTGAGAAACGGACGAACGTTCCGACTCGACTTCAACGCGCAAGAGGTGATCGCGGATTGATGTCACGCTCGATTTCACGACGACGACGACGACTCTTGGATGTTGAGAGAAGTCGTAAGGCACCCTAGAGGGCGCGGGGGTGGGGGGCCGTTTGTCTTAGCACGGGATCGCGATCATACAGAGACCCCCCCACCACTCTTGGATAAATCACTCCAAATCAGCCAAGAACTCAGTTATGTGCAGCCCCTGCAACGTCCCTCTCACGCGACTGCTGGCGGAAGGACCCCCCTCCCGCTACAACAGCCCCCCCCCCGGCTGTAGTAGACAGCCCCCCCCCCCCCCGTCCCCACCCTTGTCCAATGTCCACCAGCCTTGGTTCTGCTGCTGATGACACACTGAATGTCGAAGCATTGGTTCAAGCAAAGCCTGACTGCCTGCTGCTGCTGATGATGACACACTGAATGTCGAAGCATTGGTTCAAGCAAAGCCTGACTGCCTGCTGCTGCTGATGATGACACACTGAATGTCGAAGCATTGGTTCAAGCAAAGCCTGACTGCCTGCTGCTGCTGATGACACACTGAATGTCGAAGCATTTGTTCAAGCAAAGCCTGACTGCCTGCTGCTGCTGATGACACACTGAATGTCAAAACCAACCCTTGCCCTATAAACATCCGGGCAGTTCACCGGCATTGGCTCAAGCGAACTTTATTCTGCTGATGAGAGACTGAATGTCGAAACCACTCCAGTGGTTTTGGTATTGTTTAGTCGACTCAGTCTTAAGTGAGTAAGTGCCTGGTGCGGTGAGTCAACATCAGCACTAGGGAGACAAAGGCGGCCGGGCGTGGTGCTGACCACCCACAACCTCATGCGTGTGCCATGCGCTGGCCATCGTAGGCGCTGTTCGCTAACGGCACTTGCCCCCAACAGTCTGTTAAAGGCTACACGGGGGATCTTTGCCTTTGTACGTTACGATAAGTGGATGCCAGAGCATATAATGTTACTCATATCAACGTGTGCACGTGTAAGTGCACTTAGCGTGTGTAAGTTCGTGTGTGTGTGTGTTGCTGCGGGGGGAGCGGTGGCGCAGTGGTTAGCGCGCTGCGCTACGAACCCGGCGACCCGACTCCGATTCCCGCTCGCGGCCAACACCACCAGTGACGATTATTCTGAACCGCGTCCCGGGCCTCCCCCTAGGTTGACTCAGCCTCAAATGAGTAGCTGGTGCGGTGTGTAAACATCGGCACTGGGGAGACAAAGGCGGTCGGGCGTAGTGCTGGCCACCTACCCCCTCGTGTGTGTACACGTGTGTGTGTGCACGTGTGTGTGTACACGTGTGTGTGTGTGTACACGTGTGTGTGTGTGTGTACACGTGTGTGTGTGTGTGTACATACGTGTAGTGTCGCACTGGCAGTCCCCAGGCAGCGGTGTAGACCTTGACCGCTCCTCGCCCGCGCGCGTCGCCCCGGGGTTCACCGATTTCCGGGCGCGCCAGGCAGAGTCGCCCTCTCCAGCGCCGGCGGTGGTGTTCCAGGAACTCCGTCCAAGCAGCTTGGAACTTCGCTCCCTCCCTCCCTCTTCCCCCGTCTCCGTGTCTCTCTCCTCTTGTCTCTCTGCGTCTCTCCCATCCCTTCCCCCATCTCCGTGTCTCTCCTCTTGTCTCTCTGCGTCTCTCCCATCCCTTCCCCCATCTCCGTGTCTCTCCTCTTGTCTCTCTGCGTCTCTCCCATCCCTTCCCCCATCTCCGTGTCTCTCCTCTTGTCTCTCTGCGTCTCTCCCATCCCTTCCCCCATCTCCGTGTCTCTCTCCTCTTGTCTCTCTGCGTCTCTCCCATCCCTTCCCCCATCTCCGTGTCTCTCGCCTTTCTCTGTATCTCTCTCTCTATCTCTCTCTCCTCTCTCTGCTAGACGCACTCCAACGAGAGGGCATTAATCACGCGGCGTTAATTCTGTGAGCCTCCCTCGCCTCTCTCTCTCTAAGTCTCCTCTCCCGCTGCTACGCGCGTGCGGCTCTCTCGCACCCCCCCCCTCCCCCCATGGGACAGCAGACGGAGGAAGAGCCAGTGGACGAGGAGGAAGAGGAAGAAGGAAGAAGAAGAGGTGGAAGAGGACGATGAGGAAGAGGAGACGGAGGAGTTCCGACTGAGTCTTGGGCTGAGTTTGAAATCCGCGCGCTCCCTCTCTCTCGCTCCCTCTCTCCCTCGCTCTCTCCATCCTCACCTGCTCCACCACCAATCATCGCCGCCGCCGCTGATACTGAGACGTCGGCTCCCCCATAATTGCTTCCCCTCTCTCTCCCTCCTCCAATTCGCCCCCCCCCCGCCCCTCCGTTCCATCTCATCTCTTCCTATCCGCACACACGCGCGCAACGCAACACGCCCGAGCGACGAGTTGCATGCAACCTGGTCGCGTGAAACTCAGCCGCACGCAACTCGGTCGCATGCAACGCAGTCGCTTGGTTGTACGTATATATATGTGCGCACACACGCGCGCACACACACATACACGTGTGCGCGTGGAAACCTTCCCTTCCACCAGAGTCGCGCACGCGATTCATGTTTTCATCCTCGGTGCGCCGTGACGTCCGGAGGACGTTTCCAGCAACGTAGTTTTGTTGTTGTTGCCTCGTCGTGGTGGTGGTGTTGATGTTGCTCACGATTGTTCGGTCGATGCCGCCCGTGTCCCGTTATTTAACCACGTGGAGAGAGAGAGAGAGAGACAGAGAGAGAGACAGCGAGAGAGACAGCGAGAGAGACAGAGAGAGACAGGGATAGACAGCGAGAGACAGAGAGAGACACAGAGAGAGAGACAGCGAGAGACAGAGAGAGACAGAGAGAGACACAGAGAGAGACAGCGAGAGAGACAGAGAGACAGCGAGAGAGACAGCGAGAGACAGCGAGAGAGACAGCGAGGGGAGATGGGGGAGGGAGATGGCGAGAGACGCGGCGCTCACAACAGATAGAGAGACACCTTTAGCACGCGTTTGCAATAGCCGCCTTGTTATTGTTGTTGTTGCTGGTTGTTGTTGTTGTTGTGGTGGTGGTGATTGACCATCTTTTCTTCCCCGGATTCAGAGTCTCGGCTGCGTGATGATGAAGATCACAATGACGACGACGACGACGATGTAGCCGTGCAGGTTGGCTGGAGGTCTTCAAACCTCTCGCTTCGGGGAAATCTCTCCCGCAAGGAGGACGCATAAGTTCACATTCTACCCCGGGGGCCGCGTTGCCGTGAACCCAGCCGTCGGCGGTCGGGGCTGAGCTCGAGCGGCCACGCGTTCCGGAGGGGGACGTCGCGACACGTGCCGCTTGACGGCACGGGCCCCGAGTTCGTCCCGCGGCGACGCCGGGGGTTCTCACCACGGGGTTCAGAGAGGGACCCCCCGCCCCCACGCCACTTCACTCCTCGCCACGGATGCCGGCGGCTACAGCCACGGCGCGTGGTCGAGACATCAGCAGCAGCAGCAGCGGCACCACCACCGCCACCGCCAACCACCGCAAGCAACAGCCACAGCACACGAGCGCACGTGCGTTCCAGAAGTGTTTCTGCCCGTCGATGCTCGAGTGGGGCGGCTTAGGAGGCCACGATAATGACGCGGAACGGACGAGGCTCGTGAAAGAGCAACGCGAGAAGCAGCAGCAGCAGCACCCGCTGTGTGTGTGTGTGTTCTGTGTGTACAGCAGGGTCCAGCCTGCCGCTTATATACAGCACAGCCGGCCGGATTGACAGAGGCGGCGGCGGCGGTGGTGGTGGTGGTAGCGGCGGCGTCTCCCATCGCTACACCCCCCCCCCTAACCCCCCCATCAGCCACCACCCGGCCTCCCTCCCCCCATCAGCAGCACCCCTCCCACCACATCATCATCATCATCCCCGCACGCCAGCACGGGATGCCCGCTCTCCACCCCCCCCTCCTCCTCCATCACTTGGCAGCACAGACGAGGAGGAGGAGGAGGAGGATGCGAGTCGGTGTAGTAGTAGGAGGAGGTGTTGGGAATGAGAGACAGGAGCAGAGGGTTATAAGGGTGGCCGCGTGGCGAGATGGCTGGGTGGGTGGGTGGTGGTGGTGCAGCATGGCATGGAGAGGCAGAGTGGGTGGTGGTGGTGGTGTGTGGGGTGGGCTGGTAGGGGGATAGGGAGAGAGAGAGGGGGGGGAGGCCACTATATTAAGATCGGAATGCTAAAACCGCAATACAGTGGGAGGCGCGTGACTGCACGTCGCTGCGTGGAAGGGGTCATGGAGTAGGACAAGGGAAGGGAGAGGAGGGAGGGTGGGGGTCAAATGAATAGGACAGGAGTTTGGTGGTGGGGGGCAGGGGGGTGGCTGGATGAGTGTGTGGGGGGGGGGTGTCGCTCTGGTTGGCTCTTAGAGGCTCCGTGCCGCTCTCTCCATGTTTAGTCAACGGTGGCAATAAATAGCGCGCGGGGCCTGCTGGGGGTGGGTGGTGGGGGGGTGAACAGCTGATGGGGGGGGGGGGGGAGAGTGGGGGGCGGGGGTGCTATGCAATCCGCCCGCGCGTGTGTGTGTGTCTGTGTGTGTGTGTATTGTGCGCGCGTGTGTCTGTGTGTGTGTGTCTGTGTGTATTGTGCGCTTGTGTGTGTGTCTGTGTGTATTGTGCGCGTGTGTATGTGTCTGTGTGTGTCTGTGTGTGTTGTGCGCATGTGTGTGTGTCTGTGTGTATTGTGCGCGTGTGTATGTGTCTGTGTGTGTCTGTGTGTATTGTGCGCGTGTGTGTATTGTGCGCTTGTGTGTGTGTGTCTGTGTGTGTGTCAGTGTGTGTGTATGTCAGTGTGTGTATCAGTATCAGTGTGTGTATGTCAGTGTGTGTGTGTCTGTGTGTGTGTCTGTGTGTATTGTGCGCGTGTGTCTGTGTGTATTGTGCGCGTGTGTGTGTGTGCGCGTGTGTGTCTGTGTCTGTGTATTGTGCGTGCGTGTGTGTGTCTGTGTGTGCGCAGCAGTGTAGTGAAATGAGCACCCTGGTGCGGTGTGTAAACATCGCCACTGGGGAGACAAAGGCGGTCGGGCGTGGTGCTGGCCACCCACCCCCTCGTGTACCGTTACCGGCCTTCATAGGTGCTCGCTAACAGCACTTGCCCCTACAGTCTGTTAAGGCTACACGGGGGATCTTTGTCTTTGCAGTAGTGTAGTGGTCAGCCCACTGCGCTACGAACCCGGCGACACGAGTTCGATTCGCGCTCACGGCCACCAGCGCCGGTGATGAATGTTTGAACCGGTTCTGTAAACATCGCCACTGGGGAGACAAAGGTGGCCGTGCGTGGTGCTGGCCACCCACACCCCCTTGCGCCGTGCCGGGCCTTCATTAGGCGCTCGCTACCAGAACCTGTTCAGGCTCTACGGGGGATCTTCGTCTGTGTGTGCACCGCGCTACGAACTCGGCCACCCGAGTTGGATTCAGACTCACGGCCACTCACGCCGGTGGCGAATATCTGTACCAGTGGTGTGTGTATGTGTGTATGTAGCAGTGGTGTGTGTGTGTATGTATGTACCAGTGGTGTGTGTATGTACCAGTGGTGTGTGTGTGTGTGTATGTATGTATGTACCAGTGGTGTGTGTATGTACCAGTGGTGTGTGTATGTACGTACCAGTGGTGTGTGCATGTACGTACCAGTGGTGTGTGTATGTACCAGTGGTGTGTGTATGTACCAGTGGTGTGTGCATGTACCAGTGGTGTGTGTGTGTACTAGTGGTTTGTGTGTGTATGTACCAGTGGTGTGTGTATGTACCAGTGGTGTGTGTGTGTATGTACCGGTGGTGTGTGTGTATGTACCAGTGGTGTGTGTATGTATCAGTGGTGTGTGTGTATGTACCAGTGGTGTGTGTATGTACCAGTGATGTGTGTGTATGTACCAGTGGTGTGTGTATGTACCAGTGGTGTGTGTATGTACCAGTGGTGTGTGTGTGTATGTACCAGTGGTGTGTGTGTGTGTACCAGTGCTGTATGTATGCACCAGTGGTGTGTGTATGTACCAGTGGTGTGTGTGTGTACCAGTGGTGTGTGTATGTACCAGTGGTGTGTGTGTATGTACCAGTAGTGTGTGTGTGTATGTACCAGTGGTGTGTGTATGTAACAGTGGTGTGTGTATGTACCAATGGGGTGTGTGTATGTACCAGTGGTGTGTGTATGTACCAGTGGTGTGTGTGTGTGTATGTACCAGTGGTGTGTGTATGTACCAGTGATGTGTGTGTATGTACCAGTGGTGTGTGTATGTACCAGTGGTGTGTGTATGTACCAGTGGTGTGTGTATCTAACAGTGGTGTGTGTATGTACCAGTGGTGTGTGTGTGTATGTACCAGTGGTGTGTGTGTGTACCAGTGCTGTATGTATGCACCAGTGGTGTGTGTATGTACCAGTGGTGTGTGTGTGTGTACCAGTGGTGTGTGTATGTACCAGTGGTGTGTGTGTATGTACCAGTAGTGTGTGTGTGTATGTACCAGTGGTGTGTGTATGTAACAGTGGTGTGTGTATGTACCCGTGGGGTGTGTGTATGTACCAGTGGTGTGTGTATGTACCAGTGGTGTGTGTGTGTATGTACCAGCGGTGTGTGTAAGTACCAGTGGTGTGTGTATGTACTAGTGGTGTGTGTGCGTGTGTGGTGTGCGTATCATATTGTGTACACGTGTGTGTGTGTGTGTATCGGGAGAGCGGTGGTGCGGTGGTTAGCGCACTGCGCTACAAATACCGGCCACCCGAGTTCGATTCCTGCTGACGGCCACCAGTGATGGTGGCCGTGATGGGGTCAGGTCACAGTGGCCGTGACCGGGGGTCAGGTCACAGTGACCGTGACAGGGGTCAGGTCACTGTGGCGGTGACCGGGGGTCAGGAGTCAGGTCACTGTGGCCGTGACCGGGGGGTCAGGTCACAGTGACCGTGACCGGGGGTCAGAATGCAGGTCACTGTGGCCGTGACAAGGGATCAGGGGTCAGGTTACAGTGACCATGTCAGGGGTCAGGTCACAGTGGCCGTGACAGGGGTCAGGTCACAGTGGCCATGACCGGGGGTCAAGGGTCAGGTCACTGTGGCCGTGACCGGGGGTCAGGGGTCAGGTTACAGTGGCCGTTACAGGGGGCCAGGTCAAAGTGGCTGTGACAGGGGGTCAGGGGTAGGTCACAGTGGCCGTGACAGGGGGTCAGGTCACAGTGGATGTGACCTGAGGTCAGGGGTCATGTCACAGTGGCCGTGACCGGGGGTCAGATCACGGTGGCCGTGACAGGGGTCAGGTCACAGTGGCCGTGACAAGGGGTCAGGTCACAGTGGCTGTGACCGGGGGTCAGGGGTCAGGTCACCGTGGCCGTGACCGGGGGTCAGGTCACAGTGGCTGTGACCGGGGGTCAGGTCACAGTGGCTGTGACCGGGGGTCAGGGGTCAGGTCACAGTGGCCGTGACCGGGGGTCATATCACGGTGGCCGTGACAGAGGTCAGGTCACGTGTCAGTGGCTGCTGCCGCTGTTGTTGTTGTTGTTGTCTCTAGAGAGCTCACCCTTGTGTGTAACGCGTTGCGCGTGTGTGTGTGTGAATTTGAGCAGCTCAGAGGGGGGTTGCCCTTTAACCCTCGTTGTGATTGGACCGTGGCTCGTGGCAGTCGTTCGTGTTGCTCGGAGACAGTTTCCTCTCAACTCGGGGGACGATGGCGGTGATGGCGGTGATGATGGTGATGAGATATTCCCACGTGATCTCTACACCTTGATCATGATGAGGATGACGATGACGGTGACGACGATGATGAGATATCTACAACCCAGATCGGTGACGACGATCATGATCTCATTGATTGGTATAATTAGGGCATGGGCTGCGTGAACTCCCCGATGCGTTTGCGGGTTTATACCGCTGGCTGAGGGCAGTTCGGCACGTTGTCCGACGTTTCGCAGAGCGCGCGTGCACGGGGAGCGGCGGCACCCCGGACTTCGATTCCCGTTCACGGCCATCGGCAGTGGCGAACATCTCAGCCGCTCCGGGAGCTTCTCCTAGGTCGACTGAGCCTTGAATCAGTAGAGTGTAGCTCGTGTGGTGTGAGTTAAACGTCAGCACCGGGGAGACAAAGGCAGCTGCGGGGTGCTGCTGCCCACCAGCAACCCCTCCTGCGCCCTTCCGGCCTTGAATATTTTATGCTCGCTCACAGCTCTTGCCCGGACAGCCTCGCCAAGGGTACACGGGGGATCTTCAAGGGTCCACGGGGGATCTTCAAGGGTACACGGGGGATCTTCAAGGGTACACGGGGGATCTTCAAGGGTCTACGGGGGATCTTCAAGGGTACACGGGGGATCTTCAAGGGTACACGGGGGATCTTCAAGGGTACACGGGGGATCTTCAAGGGTCCACGGGGAATCTTCAAGGGTACACGGGGGATCTTCAAGGGTCCACGGGGGATCTTCAAGGGTTCACGGGGGATCTTCAAGGGTACACGGGGGATCTTCAAGGGTACACGGGGGATCTTCAAGGGTACACGGGGGATCTTCAAGGGTACACGGGGGATCTTCAAGGGTCCACGGGGAATCTTCAAGGGTACACGGGGGATCTTCAAGGGTACACGGGGGATCTTCAAGGGTACACGGGGGATCTTCAAGGGTACACGGGGGACCTTCAAGGGTCCACGGGGGATCTTCAAGGGTACACGGGGGATCTTCAAGGGTACACGGGGGATCTTCAAGGGTACACGGGGGATCTTCAAGGGTCCACGGGGGATCTTCAAGGGTACACGGGGGATCTTCAAGGGTCCACGGGGGATCTTCAAGGGTACACGGGGGATCTTCAAGGGTCCACGGGGGATCTTCAAGGGTACACGGGGGATCTTCAAGGGTACACGGGGGATCTTCAAGGGTCCACGGGGGATCTTCAAGGGTACACGGGGGATCTTCAAGGGTCCACGGGGGATCTTCAAGGGTACACGGGGGATCTTCAAGGGTACACGGGGGATCTTCAAGGGTCCACGGGGGATCTTCAAGGGTACACGGGGTATCTTCAAGGGTACACGGGGGATCTTCAAGGGCACACGGGGGATCTTCAAGGGTACACGGGGGATCTTCAAGGGTACACGGGGGATCTTCAAGGGTACACGGGGGATCTTCAAGGGCACACGGGGGATCTTCAAGGGTACACGGGGGATCTTCAAGGGTACACGGGGGATCTTCAAGGGTCCACGGGGGATCTTCAAGAGTACACGGGGGATCTTCAAGGGTACACGGGGGATCTTCAAGAGTACACGGGGGATCTTCAAGGGTACACGGGGGATCTTCAAGAGTACACGGGGGATCTTCAAGGGTCCACGGAGGATCTTCAAGGGTACACGGGGGATCTTCAAGGGTACACGGGGGATCTTCAAGGGTACACGGGGGGATCTTCAAGGGTCCACGGGGGATCTTCAAGGGTACACGGGGGATCTTCAAGGGTCCACGGGGGATCTTCAAGGGTACACGGGGGATCTTCAAGGGTACACGGGGGATCTTCAAGGGTCCACGGGGGATCTTCAAGGGTACACGGGGGATCTTCAAGGGTACACGGGGGATCTTCAAGGGTCCACGGGGGATCTTCAAGGGTACACGGGGGATCTTCAAGAGTACACGGGGGATCTTCAAGGGTACACGGGGGATCTTCAAGGGTACACGGGGGATCTTCAAAGGTCCACGGGGGATCTTCAAGGGTACACGGGGGATCTTCAAGGGTACACGGGGGATCTTCAAGAGTCCACGGGGGATCTTCAAGGGTACACGGGGGATCTTCAAGGGTACACGGGGGATCTTCAAGGGTCCACGGGGGATCTTCAAGGGTACACGGGGGATCTTCAAGGGTCCACGGGGGATCTTCAAGGGTACACGGGGGATCTTCAAGGGTACACGGGGGATCTTCAAGGGTACACGGGGGATCTTCAAGGGTACACGGGGGATCTTCAAGGGTACACGGGGGATCTTCAAGGGTCCACGGGGGATCTTCAAGGGTCCACGGGGGATCTTCAAGGGTACACGGGGGATCTTCAAGGGTCCACGGGGGATCTTCAAGGGTACACGGGGCATCTTCAAGGGTCCACGGGGGATCTTCAAGGGTCCACGGGGGATCTTCAAGGGTACACGGGGGATCTTCAAGGGTACACGGGGGATCTTCAAGGGTCCACGGGGGATCTTCAAGGGTACACGGGGGATCTTCAAGAGTACACGGGGGGATCTTCAAGGGTCCACGGGGGATCTTCAAGGGTACACGGGGGATTTTCAAGGGTACACGGGGGATCTTCAAGGGTCCACGGGGGATCTTCAAGGGTACACGGGGATCTTCAAGGGTCCACGGGGGATCTTCAAGGGTACACGGGGGATCTTCAAGGGTACACGGGGGATCTTCAAGGGTCCACGGGGGATCTTCAAGGGTCCACGGGGGATCTTCAAGGGTCCACGGGGGATCTTCAAGGGTACACGGGGGATCTTCAAGGGTCCACGGGGGATCTTCAAGGGTCCACGGGGGATCTTCAAGGGTCCACGGGGGATCTTCAAGGGTCCACGGGGGATCTTCAAGGGTCCACGGGGGATCTTCAAGGGTCCACGGGGGATCTTCAAGGGTACACGGGGGATCTTCAAGGGTACACGGGGGATCTTCAAGGGTCCACGGGGGATCTTCAAGGGTCCACGGGGGATCTTCAAGGGTCCACGGGGGATCTTCAAGGGTACACGGGGGATCTTCAAGGGTCCACGGGGGATCTTCAAGGGTACACGGGGGATCTTCAAGGGTCCACGGGGGATCTTCAAGGGTCCACGGGAGATCTTCAAGGGTCCACGGGGGATCTTCAAGGGTACACGGGGGATCTTCAAGGGTCCACGGGGGATCTTCAAGGGTCCACGGGGGATCTTCAAGGGTCCACGGGGGATCTTCAAGGGTCCACGGGGGATCTTCAAGGGTCCACGGGGGATCTTCAAGGGTCCACGGGGGATCTTCAAGGGTCCACGGGGGATCTTCAAGGGTCCACGGGGGATCTTCAAGGGTCCACGGGGGATCTTCCAGGGTACACGGGGGATCTTCAAGGGTCCACGGGGGATCTTCAAGGGTCCACGGGGGATCTTCAAGGGTACACGGGGGATCTTCAAGGGTCCACGGGGGATCTTCAAGGGTACACGGGGGATCTTCAAGGGTACACGGGGGATCTTCAAGGGTCCACGGAGGATCTTCAAGGGTACACGGGGGATCTTCAAGGGTCCACGGGGGATCTTCAAGGGTACACGGGGGATCTTCAAGGGTACACGGGGGATCTTCAAGGGTCCACGGGGGATCTTCAAGGGTACACGGGGGATCTTCAAGGGTACACGGGGGATCTTCAAGGGTCCACGGGGGATCTTCAAGTGTCCACGGGGGATCTTCAAGGGTACACGGGGGATCTTCAAGGGTACACGGGGGATCTTCACCGCTTCTTGCTGAGCACGTGAGCGAGCAGCACCCGCGAAGGTTCAGCACGGCGCAGCAACCACGCCCGGCCGCCTTTGTCTCCCCCAGTGGCGATGCTTACACACCACCGCACCAGGTGACTCATTTGAGGCTGAGTCAACCTAAGGGAGGCGCAGGACCGGTTCAGGCAATCGTCGCTTGCGGTGGTGGCCGTGAACTCGGGTCGTAGGAGCCGGCTTGGCAGCGCTGCGCGCTAACCGCTACGTTACCGCTCCCCCCGCCCCCCACTCTGACAAACAACAGCCGCCATTCGCCACTACGTGACGGTGACGTCACCACGGCGCCTGTGCCAGGCTAGGTGCACCACTTTGAGGCTGCCACGTGAAGTGTCGAAGGCCTCGTCGCTGGCAGGAGGAGTTCTCGGGACAGACCCAGCAGGTGCCATGGGGTTGGATTACTGAGATAGATGCACCACCACCACCACCAGCTGTGACCCCTTGCTGTGCCAACTTGCTGCATTTTACCCGCCCGGCGCTCCGCTCGTTGTTGTGAGCGTCGCTCCTCCGCCCTCCGTTGTTGGTGGAGGGCGACTGCCTCCAACTGCCCAGCAGCAGCAGCGGCAGCAGCGTCCTTCACGAGCCTCATCCTCCTCCACAGAGGCCGATCCGGACACACAACACGTACACACTCACAACAACAAGAACAACAACCGCCGCCGCCGCCGTTCAGCACTAAGTGGCGGTGACGTCACCACGGCGCTTGTGCCAGGCTGGGTGCACCGTGAGGCCATCACGTGAAAGTGTCGAAGGCTCGCCCCGCCGGCAGGAGGTCACGGAGCGAACTCAGCGGGTGGCATGGTCTGACTGACTGACTGAGGTTGACTGACTGAGGTGACTGACTGAGATGACTGACTGACTGAGGTGACTGACTGAGGTTGACTGACTGACTGAGGTTGACTGACTGAGGTGACTGACTGAGGTGACTGACTGAGATGACTGACTGAGGTGACTGACTGAGGTTGACTGACTGAGGTGACTGACTGAGGTGACTGACTGAGGTTGACTGACTGAGGTGACTGACTGAGATGACTGACTGAGGTGACTGACGACTGACTGAGGTTGACTGACTGAGGTGACTGACTGAGATGACTGACTGAGGTGACTGACTGAGGTGACTGACTGATGTTGACTGACTGACTGAGGTGACTGACTGACTGATGTTGACTGACTGACTGAGGTGACTGACTGAGGTGACTGACTGAGATGACTGACTGAGGTGACTGACTGAGGTTGACTGACTGAGGTGACTGGCTGACTGAGATAACTAACTGAAGTGACTGACTGAGGTGACTGATGACTGACTGAGGTGACTGACTGACTGAGGTGACTGACTGAGATGACTGACTGAGGTGACTGACTGACTGATGTTGACTGACTGATGTTGACTGACTGAGGTGACTGACTGAGGTCACTGATGACTGACTGAGGTGACTGACTGACTGAGGTGACTGACTGAGATGACTGACTGAGGTGACTGACTGAGGTGACTGACTGATGTTGACTGACTGACTGAGGTGACTGACTGACTGATGTTGAATGACTGACTGAGGTGACTGACTGACTGAGATGACTGACTGAGGTGACTGGCTGACTGAGATAACTAACTGAGGTGACTGACTGAGGTGACTGACTGAGGTGACTGACTGACTGAGGTTGACTGACTGAGATGACTGACTGAGGTGACTGACTGACTGATGTTGACTGACTGATGTTGACTGACTGAGGTGACTGACTGAGGTCACTGATGACTGACTGAGGTGACTGACTGAGGTGACTGACTGATGTTGACTGACTGACTGAGGTGACTGACTGACTGATGTTGAATGACTGACTGAGGTGACTGACTGACTGAGATGACTGACTGAGGTGACTGGCTGACTGAGATAACTAACTGAGGTGACTGACTGAGGTGACTGACTGAGGTGACTGACTGAGGTTGACTGAGATGACTGACTGAAGTCGACTGACTGAGGTTGACTGACTGACTGAGGTGACTGACTGAGGTTGACTGACTGAGGTGACTGGCTAACTGAGATAACTAACTGAGGTGACTAACTAAGGTGACTGACGACTGACTGAGGTGACTGGCTAACTGAGATGACTGACTGAAGTCGACTGACTGAGGTGACTGACTGACTGAGGTGACTGACTGACTGAGGTTGACTGACTGAGATGACTGACTGAGGTGACTGACTGAGGTTGACTGACTGAGGTTGACTGACTGAGGTTGACTGACTGAGGTGACTGACTGAGATGACTGACTGAAGTCGACTGACTGACTGAGGTGACTGACTGACTGATGTTGACTGACTGATTGAGGTGACTGACTGACTGAGGTGACTGACTGAGATGACTGACTGACTGAGATGACTGACTGACTGAGATGACTGACTGAGATGACTGACTGGGTGACTGACTGAGGTGACTGACTGACTGAGGTGACTGACTGAGATGATTGACTGACTGACAGAGATGACTGACTGATTGAGGTGACTGACTGACTGAGATGACTGACTGACTGAGGTGACTGACTGACTGAGGTGACTGACTGACTGAGATGACTGACTGAGATGACTGACTGACTGAGATGACTGACTGAGATGACTGACTGATTGAGGTGACTGACTGACTGAGATGACTGACTGAGATGACTGACTGAGGTGACTGACTGACTGAGATGACTGACTAACTGAGATGACTGACCAGCTGCATCACCAAGTGCTCTATAGCTGCCCGGCGCCCCTCTGCCCTCCGTCGTGTTTGCCGGGATGTCGTTGAACCATCACAGATAACACGGTGTCACACATTTTAACATTATTTTTTTTGTTCCTGGGTAGTAAGTGTTCTTTCCTATTTGCGTATGTCTCAAAAGTACAGAAATGGCTATTATACCCCGGCATGCCGAAATATGCCTTGTAGGCCTCGCACATCTTAGCAGATGCTTCCACAGATACATTTTTTTCGCTCTTGTCTTGATAAATTGGCCGCCGACGTAGCAAAATGCGTCTGCCAGATGCTTGCCGCCTCTTGATGCCATCTCAGAAAAATGCAGAAATGTATCCACTTAGGCAGCTGGAACTAAACTGAACTGGTTGGGCTTATGGCGCGTGTTTTTATACTACTTTTTACGTTATTGGAAAGTTCTAGAATGTTCTTGAAGTTTCTCCAAGTTTACTCAGCACTGAATCTATCTGGAATGTTTTGGAAAATAGATACATTTCAAAATACCAGTGTCCTGGTCACAAAAGCAAAGTTTATGTGGAATAATAATAATAATAGCCATTTTCTATACTTTTTAGGCATAAGCAATTAGGAAATAACACTTATTACCCAGGAATAAAAATAGTGTTACATAGCGTAATTGATCCGAGATGTTAACCACCTCGCCGCGTATACGGGAGGTCGTGGTGTCCATGCGGATACACCTGATGATGATGATGCACGAATGGAAAATTAACAACAAATAAAACTCTCCGGTAGTAGCGTGGCGACCGTGGGTTGTCCAGAACAGAAACCGCGCATCGAGCAACGACCCAATGCCCTCCCCCCCCAATCCACAAATACGAAGGAGACATCACAGCGATGACGATTCACTACTCTACTTACTCCGAACGCGGTGGCAAGGAGATGTCAACCCCCTCGCCTGGTACGCAGGAGGTCGTGGGTTCGATCCCCGACCCTGACGCCTGCTGCTGTATATTTGGAGTTTGCGTGTCTCTCTCTCATCATCACGGTGGCTAGGAGATGTTAACTACCTCGCCTGGTGTACAGGAGGTCTTGGGTTCGATCCCCGACCCTGACGCCTGCTGCTGCTGTATATTTGGAGTCTGCGGTGTCTCTCTCTCTCTCATTATCATCACGGTGGCTAGGAGATGTAAACTACCTCGCCTGGTGTGCAGAAGGTCGTGGGTTTGATCACCGACACTGACGCCTGCTGCTGTATATTTGGAGTTTGCGTGTCTCTCTCTCATCATCATCACGGTGGCTAGGAGATGTTAACTACCTCGCTTGGTCTACAGGAGGTTCGTGGGTTCGATCCTCGACCCTGACGCCTGCTGCTGTATGTTTGGAGTTTGCGTCTCTCTCTCTCCCCGTGGTCACGTGGATTTCTCACCGGCTCCTCCGGTTTTTCCCCTCCACATTGAGAATCCACGTAGCGGCGTTGATTCCAGATGTATTTTCTAAAAATGTATTTGGGCTGCTGCTAAACATGTCCAGGTGATGCCGATGATAACGGCGATAAGCCACTTTGCGGAGCTGTCATTTGCGATAGCCAGGTCACTTTTGAAAAAATAATTAATATTTAAAAATACTTTTTTTTTACAACACGCTTTAATGAAATGTACCGGACGAGTATTGGCAGAACTCCACGACTCCAGGAAGTGGCCCCGAAGCTTGCCACAACGTAAGGGGACCGTGGTCAATTACAGCCAACGTCATTTGAGCGTGGACAATTAGAGCCAAGCCGAAACATAATAAATAAAAAAAGATTGCTAAAAAAATATTTTTTATTTTTTAACGACAGAATATAGTATTGTCATGAGTATGACATACGTATACCAAGTTTGCAGTCGATACGACATTGGGAAGAGGGTTAAAATTGAGTTAAAGAGACACACAGCAGCTCAGTGGGGCCTTGGCCAGGTAAACATGTGGCACATTAGGAATGGACCACTCTTTTAAACACATTCTCCTGCGGAGGGAGCTGGTAGGAACGTTGGGTTGCTCGGTCAATGGCCAGGGTCAACAAATATGCCCGAATGTGAGGGCGGGCACAAGCCGGCGTGAGTAGGTTAAACGTTGAGTTTTATAAGGGCACCACGGGGTGACCAGCCCCTCCCCCACCCAGCCCCACCCTCCCCACCCTCCCCAGTCCCTCCCCACCCGGCCCCTCCCCACCATCCCCTCTCCACCCAGCCACCACCCCTCCCATGTTTGGATGCACGACGGACGGACGGACACAATAATCCCCTGTGGGCTGGTGGTGTAACCAGGAGGTTCCTACCAGTAACAATGTCCTTATGTGCTGTGCAGTACATCAATGCGCGGGTGTGCACCAGCATGTGATGACCGAGTTTGGCCTGTGGGGGGCTGGCAGGGTTATCGAATAACCGGACGTGGACACCAGCCACGTGGTTAATGGCGACTCCTCAATGCTTTGATAAATAAGGGGCCCAACGTTTCGAGCAATGCTCCTTCTTCATTACACGTACAAAAGACAAACATTCCCCACCGCTGTGTAGCCTGTAACAGACTGTAGGGGCAAGTGCTGTTAGCGAGCACCTACGAAGGCCGGCACGGCACACGAGGGGGTGGGTGGCCAGCATCACGCCCGACCGCCTTTGTCTCCCCAGCGGCGATGTTTACTACGCACCGCACCGGGCACTCAATTGAGGCTGAGTCGACCTAGGGGAGGCCCAGGACCGGTTTAAATAATCGTCAGCGGTGTTGGCCGTGGAGCGGGAATCGAACTCGGCTCGCCGGGTTCGTAGCGCAACGCGTTGCTAACCGCTGCGCCACCGCTCCCCACGTATCTTCTCTCCACCTTTATCTGCATATAAGGATCCCCCCCCAGCCCCCGCCCCCACCCCCCGCCCCCACCCCTCGCCCCCACCCCCCGCCCCCACCCCTCGCCCCCACCCCCGCCCCAGGACAGCACTGAGAGTCCTTGACTCGTGTCCGGCAGAGCCCCCACCCCCGATGAGCCCCTCCCCCCGCCCCCCACGTGACGCTATGGATCTGCCGAGCTCCCAACGGGGTCGCTCTTTCTGCACGAGCGCGGTGGGCTTTGAGTTGCGCAGGATCGGAGGGAGGTGGCGACCCCCCCTGGTTGCATGCAACGGCCTCGTCACCACTGTCTGTTGTCTCTCGGTGTGCTGTGAAGAAGGGGGGTCATCCCCCCCCCCCCGTATAGGACTTAACAGGCTGTAGGGGCAAGTGCTGTTAGCGAGCAGCACCTATGGAGGCCGGTACGGCACGCGAGAGGGGGTGGGTGACCGGCACCACCCCCGGCCGCCTTTGTCTCCCCCAGTGGCGATGCTTTACACACCGCACCGGGGCACTCATTTGAGGCTGAGTCGACCTAGGCGAGGCCCAAGGACCGGTTCAGATAATCGTCACTGGCCTACGGGCGTTGGCCGCGAGAGCGGGAATCGAACTCGGGCGGCAGACACGCACGGGCACAGGCAGGCGCTGCGGTATCGATGAGCGTGTTGACAAGTGTGTTATGGTGGCGACACCACGCTGATGACGGTGGCGGCGATGGTAATTCCATGGTGATGGCGGTGATGGCACGGTGACCTTGCCACGTTGATCCACTGCTGGATGAAGGCCTTTAGCGCGTTGCGTGTGTGTGTGTGTCAGAAACTATGCTTCACCACGCTGGTGCTGATTCTGCTGCTGGTGAACCGAGTGGATCGAAGGGGACGCGCGCCTGTCAATGAGTAACGAGATGCGTCTTGGAGGAACGAGGTGGGACGAGGTGGCTAGGAGATGTTAACTACCTCGCCGGGTATGCAGATGGTCGTGGGTTCGATCCTAACCTGGACGCCTGCTGTATATTTGGAGTTTGCGGTGTCTCTCTCTCTCATCATCATCACGGTGCCTAGGAGATGTTAACTACCTCGCCTGGTACGCAGGAGGTCGTGGGTTCGATCCCAACCTTGACGCCTGCTATTGTATATGTAGAGTTTGCGGTGTCTCTCTCATCATCATCATCATCAAGGTGGCTAGGAGATGTTAACTACCTCGCCTGGTATGCAGGAGGTCGTGGGTTTCCATCCCGACCCTGACGCCTGCTATTGTATATTTGGAGTTTGCGTGTCTCTCTCTCTCTCATCATCAACACAGTGCCTAGGAGATGTTAACTACCTCGCCAGGTATGCAGGAGGTCGTGGGTTCGATCCCGACCTTGACGCCTGCTGCTGCTGCTGTATATTTGGAGTCTGCGTGTCTCTCTCTCTCCGTGGTCGCGTGGATTTGTCTCCGGGTCCTCCGGGTTTCCCTCACCACATGTAGCATCAACTTCATGCGTTTCGAGATGTATTTGACTGCTGCTATGAATGTATTCACGATGATGATGCTAAGCCGCCACTTCGTTGAGCTATCATTTGTGATGGCCAGCTGCACACCAGTTCAATGGGGCCTTACCTGGTAAACTAAAATAAAAACAAGTTTTAAACAGTAAATATAAGTACGGCATACAGTCTACTTAAATTTTTATATTTTGCATGCCGTGGAAGAACTGCGGGGATGGGAAATCGTCCAATTATTTGTGGTTGTGTCTATGCTCTTGCTGATGCGTATGTTTAAATCGTGGGGGGTGGGGGGCTGAAGGAGGGGGGTGGGGGGGGTGGGGCGGACCCCTCCCCTGCCCAAAAGCCCCCCCCCCACGACCTCCCGTGCTGCTCAGCAGGAGAAACGTCCGCCACGAATGGATCACAGCAGCTCGCCGGTCTCGACACGGAGCCGTAAGCAATCATCACGTGACACTCCGCTGGTCATCCTCACAGCAGCAGCGGCAGCAGCAGCGGAGGAGTTTGGCTGCGAGAGCCATCGAACACAGCCGGTGGTGATGATCACATCACCACACTGCGGCCGTCTGGAACGCGCTCCTTCTTTCCGATGTTAGGAAGCCACTGGGAGCGACGCCACTTTTGAATAATCATCATTGTCATCATCTAGATTGATAAACTCATTTGTCTAGAACTGCTTCTTGTTGTTGTTGAGTGTTGTTGTCCTTCCCCCGCATAGACTAACACTACCCATAGACTAACACTACCCATAGACTCAACACTACCCATAGACTAACACTACCCATAGACTCAACACTACCCATAGACTAACACTCCCCATAGACTCAACACTTCCCATAGACTAACACTACCCATGGACTAACACTACCCATGGACTAACACTACCCATAGACTAACACTGCCCATAGACTAATACTGCCCATAGACTCAACACTTCCCATAGACTAACACTACCCATAGACTAACACTGCCCATAGACTCAACACCACCCATAGACTAACACTACCCATGAACTAACACTACCCATAGACTCAACACTACCCATAGACTAACACTACCCATAGACTAACACTATCCATAGACTAACACTACCCATAGACTAAGACTACCCATAGACTAACACTACCACAGACTCAACACTGCCCATAGACTAACACTACCCATGAACTAACACTGCCCATAGTCTAACACTACCCATGAACTAACACTACCCATAGACTCACACTACCCATAGACTCAACACTACCCATAAACTAACACTACCCATAGACTAACACTACCCATAGACTCAACACTGCCCATAGACTAACACTACCCATAGACTCAACACTACCCATAGGCTCAACACTACCCATAGACTCAACACTACCCATGGACTCAACACTACCCATAGACTCAACACTGCCCATAGACTCAACACTGTCCATAGACTCAACACTGCCCATAGACTAACACTGCCCATAGACTAACAATATAACAACACAAACATGATAACAACGTACTGTCCAAATAGCAACATAAACATGAATAACAACATAAACACAATGATAGCATGAACACAAACAACAATATGTACATACCTATCAACATAAACAACAGCATACACACAATGGACAACATGTACATAGCAACTACATGCACATAACTAGCAACATACACAACAACAACATGCGATGCACGAATCACAACGTACACAATAATCACAGACACATCAACAACAGCAGAGACACAATTAAACAAATAATTGGACGATTTTTTTTATTTGACCAAGCAAAGATCCCGTTGAGCTACGTAGCTATTTTTCGTAAGCGAACCTGGCCATCACCAATGATAACTCGACCAGGGAGCGTATCGTCATCACCGTCACGTGAAGATGTAGAGCAGGCAAATAGTCTCAACACGTGGATGTTCATTTTTAAATGTGGGGGCATAAAAATCCACGCGACCACGGGGAGAGAGACACCGCAAACTCCAAATATACAGCAGCAGGCGTCAGGGTCAGGATCGAACCCACGACCCCCTGCATACCTTCCGAGGTAGTTAACATCTCATAGCCACCGTGATGATGATGAGAGAGAGAGAGACACGCAAACTCCAAACATACAGCAGCAGGCATCAGGGTCGGGATCGAACCCACGACCTCCTGTATACCAGGCGAGGTAGTTAACATCTCCTAGCCACCGTGATGATGATGAAAGAGAGAGACACGCAAACTCCAAACATACAACAGGCGTCAGGGTCAGGATCGACATCACGGCGTCCTGCATACCAGGCGAGGTAGTCAACATCTCGCTACCGCGGCAGAATACAAGTTGACGAGTGAGTCGAAATAAACACTGGCAGTGTTGAACGTTTGGGATACAACGATAAGTATGAATTTAAACAGCATCATCATGATTATAAACATCATCGCCATCATCATCATCACCACCACCACCTTCGTCGTCATTGTCGCAGGATCTGACCGTGTCCGTCCAGTACCAGCCGGGCTGCATTGACTTCCGTTTGCCGAACGAATTCATGATTACAATCAGAGTCGCACTCGTTACACACACGCCGTGCTTGTGACAAATGTACCCCAACACCTCGCTGACCTCGTCGAGGAACATGAACCATCATCAACGCGCACCAACCGGTGCTTTCAGATGGCGCTACTGCGGCCGTCTGGAACGCTCCTTCCTTCCGATATCAGGATGCGCCTGGGAGCAATGAACTTTGAAATAATCTCAGATTAAAAACGAATTTGTTTAGAGCTGCGTTTTGTGTTTAGTTCATTGTCCTTCTCCCGCACCTCCGATTAACACGGTTGGCTACGTACGGTGCGAAAGAAGTTCCCTATACAAACATGATGGTGGTGATGATGTTGGTGGTGATGTTGAGGAGGTACCTGCATCATGAGGAAGTGGGGGATGTCGACGTTGATGGTGGTGATGTTGATGATGCACGGTTAGCTACGCACATTCATACATAGAAGGTTGCGAGCTCACTGCCTGGTTTGGCGGATGTGACTCAGCCCATCAGCCTTCCCTATAGGGTCGATAAAACGAGTACCGCGTCGCGGGGAAGTCAACAGTGGTTGTCTCATGGACGTACACATCCCCGCTATAGGAATATGGAATTCCCACCACGGGCTCGGCAGATGAGCACCAGCGAGATGCCTTCAATGCTCATTCGAGCGGGACATCACCGAGATAAGTTTTTTTTTGCTCTTACATCAGCATTACAGTTTCAGTATTTTTGTTAACCAGGGCTGCCCGCTGGGTGCGAACCGCGAAACTGCCTCCCGCCCCTGGGATCGAGAAGTGTTGTCAGGGGAGACCAGACTTGACGCTCAGGGTACCTGCTGCTGATACTGCGTGGAGATGGAATGCCAGCTGTCGCCAATGCCGACTGTTCACCGCAGCTGTCTCCCTGCTATTTAATTGCTGAGTGAGCAGCTGTGCGTGCGTGTGTGCGCGTGCGTGTGTGCGCGTGCCTGTGTGCGCGTGCGTGTGTGCGCGCCTGCGTGTGTGTGCGCGTCGCAGCATGTGGGGAGCGGTGGTGCAGCGGTTAGCGCCGCACTGCGCTACGAACCGGGCGAACCGAGTTCGATTCACGATCACGGCCAACACCAGTGACGATTATCTGAACCGGACCTGGGCCTCCCCTAGGTCGACTTAGCCTCAAATTAGTATCTGGTGCGGTGTGTGAACATCGCCACTGGGGAGACAAAGGCGGTCGGGCGTGGTGTTGGCCACCGATCCCCTCGTGCGCCGTGCCGGCCTTCATAGGGTGCTCGCTAACAGCACCTGCCCCTACAGTCTGTTAAGGCTAACAGGGGGTCTTTGTTTGGGGCTGTGTGTGACTGTCTGTGTGTGAATGTCTGTGCCTGTGAATGTCTGTGCCTGTGAGTGTCTGTGTGTGTGAAACGTGGACCCCCCTAATGGAACATCTTCGCCGGTTAGAAACATTTAGGCTAGCCTGCCTACGATCCATCCTGAGTTTTACCAGGCTGGATTGTGTGAGGAGCTCACAAATCTTTGAAAGATCTGGGCAAGGTCCCATTGGTGAGCTCCTCCGGCAGGCAAGGCTGCGTTGGCTGGGTCATGTAGCCCGCATGCCCAGCCACCGCATGCCGAAACAACTTTTGTTCGGCCGGATCGAGGGGGCTAAACGGGCGCGGCACGGGCTAGAGCAGAGATGGAGTGATGTGGTACAGGAGGACGTGGAGCTGAGTGGACTTGCCGATGACTGGTACCAGCGGTGTCAAGATCGGCCTCTGTGGAGGAGGCTCGTGAAGGATGCTACTGGGCAGTTGGAGGTAGTCGCCCTCCAACAACAACGGAGGGCGGAGGAGCAAAGCTCACAACAACGAGCGGAGCGCCGGGTGGCTAAAGCAAAGCAGGTTGGCACAGTAGAGGGCACAGGTGGTGCATCAGCCAGTCATTTCAGTCAGTCGACCTGTGGCACCTGGGTCTGCCCCGTGACCTCCTGCCAGCGGGCGTTCGACACTTCACGTGGCCTCAGGGTGCACATAGCCTGGCACAAGCGTCGTGGTGACGTCACCGCCACTTAGTAGCGAATGGCGGTTACTGTTGTTGTTGTGTGTAAGTGTGTGTGTGAATGTCTGTGTGTGAGTACCTATGCCTGTGAGTGTCTGTGTGTGAATGTCTGTGTGAGCGTCTGTGCCTGTGAGTGTCTGTGTGTGGCTGTGCCTGTGTGCGGCTGTGTGGAACTGTGTGAGTGTCTGTGTGTGTGCATCTGTGTCAACGTGTGAGTGATTAGTTGCGTGGTGCTGTGCTACTTTATAACAGCACTTTCGCAATAGTCTGTTAAAGGCCACACGGGGGATCTTAATCGTTTTTTGTGCGAGCGTGCGCCTGCCTGCGTGAGGGTCGTGTTGTGTCTGTGTGTATCAGGCGTTGGTGGGGGGGGGGGGAGACAAAGGCGGCCGGGCACTAGCTCGGACAGCACTCGCACGCAACAGGCACGCGTGTCAGTCACACTCCCTCTCTCTCTCTCTCGCGGGACAGAGCAGCTGTCTCTCTCCCCTCTCTCTCCCGTCTCTCTCCTCTCTCTCTATTCTCCCTCTCTCTCCCCTCTCTCTCCCGTCTCTCTCTCAATTTTTTTTTAGTGTTGCTCATTTTATTTACGCTTCAACATTGACAAGCTGCGTTGACCATCAAACACAATTCAACTCGCACATTCTTATTATGACGATGAAACTCTCAGCGAATTGGCACGCGAAATTATCCACGTCAAAATAACGGTACATCATTATTATTATTTGTATCGGTGGCAGTCGGTTGGACAACACCGCTGTTGCTGTTGTGCTGTTATTTGACAGAGCACGTTGACGCACACGATGGAAAAACAACAAACGTGATGAAACGTTCGCTCCCGCTCAGACCCGAACTGAGCGCGCTGCAACGTTAGCTCTCCCTCCCCTTTTTGTTTGACTCTTTAAGCCTCTCTCTTTTTCTTCACATTTTAAAATTACCAAAACACAAAGCACGAGGCTTTCATCGAGAATTCGTATCGATGCAGCAGTTTTATGTCCATTAATAGAGGTTTTCGGGTGAGATCGCGTAAATATACAAATGCGTCGTCAAAACCCGCCACCACCCGACACAGCCAGCCAGCAAGAGCCGCCACGCAAACAGAACATGCCAACCCATCAGGAGCACAGCTAACCTCTCTCTCTCTCTCTGGTGCTTCCAGTGTTCAGGGGGCCTGCTTTTAAGGCGCGGCTGGAGCACGACACGTACCACACACACACACGTGTCGGTGATGTGCAGCGCGTCTTCTTCGAACGCTGGGGAGCCGGACAAGCCCCCCTCTCTGTACCAGCGTGGACGGCGCCACCACCCCACGTGTTCACCTTCTGAAGCGCTCGCTCGTCACCGTGGCGTGCGCGATGAACACCACCACCACGTGACTTTTCTTTCGTGTTGCGCGCGGCGCATTTAGCTCCACGGCGCGTGGGTGTACACTGTTTGTTATTTGTGTTGCTGGTGACTTTGTGTGTTTCATATCGGCATCGCCGCCAGTGATGTTGCTGCCGGCGGCAATAAAAGTTGTTTAAAAGTCAAAGTCTCCCCTCTCTCTCTATTCTCCCTCTCTCTCCCCCACTCTTTCCCAGATCTCTCCCCTCTCTCTCTCCCTCTGTCTCTCTCTATTCTCCCTCTCTCTCCCCACTCTTTCCCAGATCTCTCCCCTCTCTCTCCCTCTGTCTCTCTCTATTTTCCCTCTCTCTCCCCACTCTTTCCGAGATCTCTCCCCTCTCTCTCCCTCTGTCTCTCTCTATTCTCCCTCTCTCTCCCCACTCTTTCCCAGATCTCTCCCCTCTCTCTCTCCCTCTGTCTCTCTCTATTCTCCCTCTCTCTCTCCACTCTTTCCCAGATCTCTCCTCTCTCTCTCCCTATGTCTCTCTATATTCTCCCTCTCTCTCCCCACTCTTTCGCATATCGCTCCCCTCTCTCTCCCTCTGTCTCTCTCTATTCTCCCTCTCTCTCTCCACTCTTTCCCATATCTCTCCCCTCTCTCTCCCTCTGTCTCTCTCTATTCTCCCTCTCTCTCCCCAATCTTTCCCATATCTCTCCCCTCTCTCTCCCTCTGTCTCTCTCTATTCTCCCTCTCTCTCCCACTCTCTCCCATATCTCTCCCCTCTCTCCCTCTTTCTCCATTGGAAGGGATTGGTGGGAGGGCGGTGAACAGGTGTGGTTGGTGGGAGGGCAGTGAACAGGTGTGGTTAGTGGGATGGCTGTGGACAGGTGTGGTTGGTGGGAGGGCTGTGGACAGGAGTGGTTGGTGTTCTTGTCACTCACTCTACCACGAGGCGAGAGCCCGTGTTGTCTGTGAAGAGATCTGTTCAACTACATAGAGATCTGTTCACACACATAGAGATCTGTTCACCCACGTAGAGATCTGTTCACTCACATAGAGATCTGTTCACCCACGTAGAGATCTGTTCACTCACATAGAGATCTGTTCACCCACGTAGAGATCTGTTCACCCACGTAGAGATCTGTTCACTCACGTAGAGATCTGTTCACTCACATAGAGATCTGTTCACTCACATAGAGATCTGTTCACTCACGTAGAGATCTGTTCACTCACGTAGAGATCTGTTCACCCACATACAGATCTGTTCACCCACGTAGAGATCTGTTCACTGACATAGAGATCTGTTCACTCACGTAGAGATCTGTTCACTCACATAGAGATCTGTTCACCCACGTAGAGATCTGTTCACTGACATAGAGATCTGTTCACCCACGTAGAGATCTGTTCACCCACGTAGAGATCTATTCACTCACGTAGAGATCTGTTCACCACGTAGAGATCTGTTCACCCACGTAGAGATCTGTTCACTCACGTAGAGATCTGTTCACCCACATAGAGATCTGTTCACCCACGTAGAGATCTGTTCACTGACATAGAGATCTGTTCACTCACGTAGAGATCTGTTCACCCACGTAGAGATCTGTTCACTCACGTAGAAATCTGTTCACTCACATAGAGATCTGTTCCACCACATAGAGATAAGTTCACCCACATAGAGATCTGTTCACCCACATAGAGATCTGTTCACCCACATAGAGATCTGTTCACCCACATAGAGATCTGTTCACCCACATAGAGATCTGTTCACTCACGTAGAGATCTGTTCACTCACATAGAGATCTGTTCACTCACGTAGAGATATGTTCACTCACATAGAGATCTGTTCCACCACATAGAGATCTGTTCACCCACATAGAGATCTGTTCACCCACATAGAGATCTGTTCACTCACGTAGAGATCTGTTCACCCACATAGAGATCTGTTCACCCACGTAGAGATCTGTTCACCCACATAGAAATCTGTTCACCCACATAGAGATCTGTTCACTCACGTAGAGATCTGTTCACCCACATAGAGATCTGTTAACCCACATAGAGATCTGTTCACCCACGTAGAGATCTGCTAACCCACATAGAGATCTGTTCACTCACATAGAGATCTGTTCACCCACATAGAGATCTGTTCACCCACATAGAGATCTGTTCACTCACGTAGAGATCTGTTCACCCACGTAGAGATCTGTTCACCCACGTAGAGATCTGTTCACCGACGTAGAGATCTGTTCACCCACGTAGAGATATGTTCACCGACGCGGGTGGTTGGAGGGGAGGGGGTGGGGGGAAGGCGGGGGGGGGGGGTAGTGATGCAGTGTCCACGTGGTGGTGGTGGTAGTGCTGCTGCTGGTGAAGTGCAGCAGGGCAGCAGCAGAGAGACCCTGGCCGTCGCTGTTCTCTGGGAGCCCTACGCTCGGTGGGGGTGGTTGGAGGGGAGGGGGAGGACGGGGGGGGGGGCAGGAGTCGAGGAATCGCAATTGCGCCCCATGTATGGCCCCTTCTATAATTAGCCCCCTCCCTGGCCCAGCTGCCGCGTACAATTGACACAAAGGCATTGCCGCAAACTCCTCCAAATAACTTAAAGTGAAGGGGGCAGCCCCCCTGACCCCCCTCCCCCATCCGCCAGATCCACCTTCCCCAGGCTGACTGCTTCGTCCCATCATCCACACCGCTTCTGCACGACACAGCTGCGCACTCGCTCACCCACTCGCGTTCTCAGCCATTCACTCACCCGCCCATCCACTCACTCGCCCACTCACACTCTCATCCACCCATTCACTCACCGCCCAACCACTCACTCACCCACTCACACACTCATCCACCCATTCACTCACCCGCCCAACCACTCACTCACCCACTCCCACACTCATCCACCCATTCACTCACCCACCCAACCACTCACTCACCCACTCCCACACTCATCCACCCATTCACTCACCCGCCCATCCACTCACTCACCCACTCCCACACTCATCCACCCATTCACTCACCCGCCCAACCACTCACTCACCCACTCCCACACTCATCCACCCATTCACTCACCCGCCCAACCACTCACTCACCCACTCCCACACTCATCCACCCATTCACTCACCCACCCAACCACTCACTCACCCACTCCTACACTCATCCACCCATTCACTCACCCGCCCAACCACTCACTCACCCACTCCCACACTCATCCACCCATTCACTCACCCACCCAACCACTCACTCACCCACTCACCCATTGGCCCATCCACTCACTCACCCACTCACACTCTCATCCACCCATTCACTCACCCACCCAACCACTCACTCACCCACTCACTCATTGGCCCATCCACTCACTCACCCACTCACACTCTCATCCACCCATTCACTCATCCGCCCAACCATTCACTTGCCTACTCACTCATTGGCCCATCCACTCATTCACACACTCACACACTCATCCACCCATTCACTCACCCACCTAACCACTCACTCGCCTACTCATTCACTGCCCCATCCACTCACTCATCTATTCACATACCCACTCGATCAACCACTCGCTCACCCATTAACTTAACCACTCACACGCTCATCCACCCATTAACTCAGCCACCCAACCACTCACTCGCCCACTCATTCACTGCCCCATCCACTCACTCATCTACTCACATATCCACTCGATCAACCACTCGCTCACCCATTAACTCAACCACTCACACACTCATCCACCCATTCGCTCACCCACCCAACCACTCACTCGCCCACTCATTCACTGGCCCATCCACTCACTCATCTACTCACATACCCACTCGATCAACCACTCGCTCACCCATTAACTCAACCACTCACACACTCATCCACCCATTCGCTCACCCACCCAACGACTCACTCGCCCACTCATTCACTGGCCCATCCACTCACTCATCTACTCACATACCCACTCGATCAACCAATCGCTCACCCATTAACTCAACCACTCACACACTCATCCACCCATTCGCTCACCCACCCAACCACTCACTCGCCCACTCATTCACTGGCCCATCCACTCACTCAACTACTCACATACCCACTCGATAAACCACTCGCTCACCCATTATCTCAACCACTCACACACTCATCCACCCATTCACTCACCCACCCAACCACTCACTCGCCGACTCATTCACTGGCCCATCCACTCACTCATCTACTCACATATCCACTCGGTCAACCACTCGCTCACCCATTAACTCAACCACTCACACACTCATCCACCCATTCACTCACCCACCTACCCAACCACTCACTCACCAAACACACCCACTCGCTCATCCACTTACTCACTCATCCATTCACTCACTCAACCGCTACAATGCTGCAGAGAGTAAACCCACTGCAACATTTACAATTCGAGCACGACGTTTCGCCGGTGATTACAAGCAGCATCACCAGGCGGACAGCACAGGGTTGTGGAGAAATCCTCCTCCTGTTTCACTGTTAAAAACATTAAAAACAACAACAACAACAACTCTAATATGGACAATATTGTTCGCGAAAGCCTTGGAGGTGTTAAACAGCTGAGCGGTACCCCGCGGGCGAACGCCACTCAAGGGGAGGGGGTGAGGGTGGGGGTGAGGGTGGGGGTGTGGGTGGGGGTGAGGGTGTGGGTGGGGGATTGAAGGAGCTGGGGGGGGGGTACTGGGGGGTGGGGCTGGCATGTGGGGGGCGGTGACCCGGGACTCAACACTGATCCCACTGATCCCCTCCCTCCCTCCCTCCTTCTCAGTGTGGCCATTCTCCATTCCTCCAGACTTCTCATCCCCCTCCTTCTCCCCACCACCACCCCCCCCCTCTCTCTCTCCAGGCATCCCCCTCCCTCCCCCCTCCCCCCTCCCTCCCTCCCCCCCTCCCTCCCCCCCTCCCTCCCTCCCCCTCTCTCTCTCTCCAGGCATCCCCCCTCCCTCCCTCCCCCCTCCCCCCTCCCTCCCCCCCTCCCTCCCTCCCTCTCTCTCCAGGCATCCCCCCTCCCTCCCCCCTCTCTCTCCAGGCATCCCCCCCTCCCTCCCCCCTCCCCCCTCCCTCCCTCCCTCCCCCCCCTCTCTCCAGGCATCCCCCCCCTCCCCCCTCCCCATCTGTCTCCCGCATGCCACGTCTCTCCGTTGCTCCTCTCCCTCCATCCAGATCTGCTGCTTTCCTCTCGACGACTCCTCCACCGATCGCTCCACTCCGTCCCGTGGTTTTTTTTATCCCCCCCCCCCCACCTCCGCCCGCCCCCCCCCACGCCCCGCTACCCCCCCCGCCCCGCCCCCCCGCCATGGTCTCGCTGCCTAGTGTCAAATTGAAAGCAACGGAGCTAAAATTGGATTTTGGAATGCGCTCGCCAATTTAGCGGAGAGGCGTGGACGGAGGATTTTTATCTTTTTTTCGTTTTTGGTCTAAAACTTGCCAACTAATCACTGCGCATACGACGAGGAATGCGCATTATATCATCATCATCATCATCGTCGTCATTGTCATCGTCAGACGCGATAATCGCTCTCGTTAAACAAAGACAAAGATCCCCCGTATAGCCTGCAGCAGACTGTCGGGGCAAGCGCTGTTCGCGAGTAGTGGCACCTACGAAGGCCGGCACTGTGGCACACGAGGGGGTGGGTGGCCAGCACCACGCGCCCGGCCGCCTTTGTCTCTCCCCAGAGGGGATTTTTTTTGTTTTTTGACACATCGCACCAGGTGCTCATTTGAGGCTTAGTCGAACTAGGGGAGGCCCAGGAATGGTTCAGATAATCATCACTGGTGTTGGCCGTGAGTGGAAATCGAACTCAGGTCGCCGGATTTGTAGCCAGGCCCGCTTACCGCTAGTGAGCTGGCACAGATGGAGATTAGTCCACCTACGGGTAGAAGGGAGCGATATGGAACAGATGGAGATTAATCCACCCGCGGGTAGAAGGGCGTGAGATGTAACAGATGGAGATTAGTCCACCCACGGGTAGAAGGGAGTGAGATGGAACAGATGGAGAGTAGTCCACCAACGGGTAGAAGGGAGTGAAATGGAATAGATGTAGAATAGTCCACCCATGGGTAGAAGGGAGTGAGATGGAACAGATGGAGATTAGTCCACCCACGGGTATAAGGGACTAAGATGGAACAGATGGATATTAGTCCGCCCACGGGTACAAGGGAGTGAGATTGAACAGATGGAGATTAGTCCACCCACGGGTAGAAGGGAGCGGGATTGAACAAATGGAGATTAGTCCACCCACGGGTAGAAGGGAGTGAGATGGAACAGATGGAGATTAGTCTACCCACTGGTACAAGGGAGTGAGATTGAACAAATGGAGATTAGTCTACCGACTGGTACAAGGGAATGAGATTGAACAGATGGAGATTAGTCTACTCATTGGTAGAAGGGAGTGAGAGTGAACAGATGGAGATTAGTCCACCCACGGGTAGAAGGGAGTGAGAGTGAACAGATGGATATTAGTCCACCGACGGGTAGAAGGGAGTGAGATGGAACAGATGGAGATTAGTCCACCTACGGGTAGAAGGGAGCGAGATGGAACAGATGGAGATTAGTCTACCCACGGGTAGAAGGGAGTGAGATGGAACAGATGGAGAGTAGTCCACCAACGGGTAGAAGGGAGTGAAATGGAATAAATGTAGAATAGTCCACCCATGGGTAGAAGGGAATGAGATGGAACAGATGGAGATTAGTCCACCCACGGGTATAAGGGTCTGAGATGGAACAGATGGAGGTTAGTCCACCCACGGGTAGAAGGGAGCGAGATTGAACAGATGGAGATTAGTCCACCCACGGGTATAAGGGACTAAGATGGAACAGATGGATATTAGTCCGCCCACGGGTACAAGGGAGTGAGATTGAACAGATGGAGATTAGTCCACCCACGGGTAGAAGGGAGCGGGATTGAACAAATGGAGATTAGTCCACCCACGGGTATAAGGGACTAAGATGGAACAGATGGAGATTAGTCCACCCACGGGTAGAAGGGAGTGAGATGGAACAGATGGAGATTAGTCTACCCACTGGTACAAGGGAGTGAGATTGAACAAATGGAGATTAGTCTACCGACTGGTACAAGGGAATGAGATTGAACAGATGGAGATTAGTCTACCCATTGGTACAAGGGAGTGAGATTGAACAGATGGAGATTAGTCCACCCACGGGTAGAAGGGAGTGAGATGGAACAGATGGAGATTAGTCCACCCACCGGTAGAAGGGAGTGAGAGTGAACAGATGGAGATTAGTCCACCCACGGGTAGAAGGGAGTGAGAGTGAACAGATGGAGATTAGTCCACCAACGGGTATAAGGGACTAAGATGGAACAGATGGATATTAGTCCGCCCACGGGTACAAGGGAGTGAGATTGAACAGATGGAGATTAGTCCACCCACGGGTAGAAGGGAGCGGGATTGAACAAATGGAGATTAGTCCACCCACGGGTATAAGGGACTAAGATGGAACAGATGGAGATTAGTCCACCCACGGGTAGAAGGGAGTGAGATGGAACAGATGGAGATTAGTCTACCCACTGGTACAAGGGAGTGAGATTGAACAAATGGAGATTAGTCTACCGACTGGTACAAGGGAATGAGATTGAACAGATGGAGATTAGTCTACCCATTGGTACAAGGGAGTGAGATTGAACAGATGGAGATTAGTCCACCCACGGGTAGAAGGGAGTGAGATGGAACAGATGGAGATTAGTCCACCCACCGGTAGAAGGGAGTGAGAGTGAACAGACGGAGATTAGTCCACCCACGGGTAGAAGGGAGTGAGAGTGAACAGATGGAGATTAGTCCACCCACGGGTAGAAGGGAGTGAGATGGAACAGATGGAGATTAGTCCACCCACGGGTAGAAGGGAGTGAGATGTAACAGATGGAGATTAGTCTACCCACTGGTACAAGGGAGTGAGAGTGAACAGATGGAGATTAGTCCACCCACGGGTAGAAGGGAGTGAGATGGAACAGATGGAGATTAGTCCACCCACGGGTAGAAGGGAGTGGGATGGAACAGATGGAGATTAGTCCACCCACGGTAGAAGGGAGTGAGATGGAACAGATGGAGATTAGTTCACCCACGGGTAGAAGGGAGTGAGATGGAACAGATGGAGATTTGTCCACCCACGGGTAGAAGGGAGTGAGATGGAACAGATGGAGATTTGTCCACCCACGGGTAGAAGGGAGTGAGATGGAACAGATGTACATTAGTCCACCCACGGGTAAAAGTGAGTGGGATTGAACAGATGGAGATTAGTCCACCCACGGGTATAAGGGAACGGGATTGAACAGATGGAGATTAGTCCACCCACGGGTATAAGGGACTAAGATGGAACAGATGGAGATTAGTCCGCCCACGGGTACAAGGGAGTGAGATTGAACAGATGGAGATTAGTCCACCCACGGGTAGAAGGGAGTGAGATGGAACACATGGAGATTCGTCCACGCACGGGTAGAAGGGAGTGAGATGGAACAGATGTAGATTAGTCCACCTACGAATAGAAGGGATGAGATGCAACAGATGGAGATTAGTCCACCCACGGGGTAGAAGGGAGTGAGATGGAGCAGATGGAGATTAGTCCACCCACGGGGTAGAAGGGATGAGATGGAACAGATGGAGATTAATCCACGCACGAGTAGAAGGGAGTGAGATGCAACAGATGGAGATTAGTCCATCCACGGGTACAAGGGAGTGAGATGGAACAGATAAAGATTTGTCCATCCACGGGTAGAAGGGAGTGAAATGGAATAGATGGAGAATAGTCCACCCATGGGTAGAATGGAGTGAGAGTGAACAGATGGAGATTAGTCCACCCACGGGTAGAAGGGAGTGAGATGGAACAGATGGAGATTAGTCCACCCACGGGTAGAAGGGAGTGAGATGTAACAGATGGAGATTAGTCTACCCACTGGTACAAGGGAGTGAGAGTGAACAGATGGAGATTAGTCCACCCACGGGTAGAAGGGAGTGAGATGGAACAGATGGAGATTAGTCCACCCACGGGTAGAAGGGAGTGAGATGGAACAGATGGAGATTAGTCCACCCACGGGTAGAAGGGAGTGAGAGTGAACAGATGGAGATTAGTCCACCCACGGGTAGAAGGGAGTGAGATGGAACAGATGGAGATTAGTCCACCCACGGGTAGAAGGGAGTGAGATGTAACAGATGGAGATTAGTCTACCCACTGGTACAAGGGAGTGAGAGTGAACAGATGGAGATTCGTCCACCCACTGGTACAAGGGAGTGAGAGTGAACAGATGGAGATTAGTCCACCCACGGGTAGAAGGGAGTGAGATGGAACAGATGGAGATTCCTCCACCCACGGGTAGAAGGGAGTGAGATAGAACAGATGGAGATTTGTCCACCCACGGGTAGAAGGGAGTGAGATAGAACAGATGGAGATTAGTCTACCCACGGGTAGAAGGGAGTGAGATTGTCTATAGAGTCTCCTTGTTTTTCTTTCGAATGGCTGGCCGTAGATGCAGAGCACCCACTAAAATTTCACTTCATAAATTGAAAAACGAAACTACTTTGGGTTTTTTTGAGGCCCTACTGAGCTATGTAGCTCTCTTTTTTGTTTACTGAAGCGACCTGGCTATCACAACTGATAGCTCAACGAAGTGGCTTATCGCGTGGAAATGTATATCAGCCAAATACTCTAAACGCACGTTTCTAAATGTGGAGGGTTAAACAAACCGGAGGACCCGGAGAAAAATCCACGCGACCACTGGAAGAGAGAAAGACGCAAACTCCAAATATACAGCCGCAGGTGTCAGGGTCGGCATGGAACCCACGACCTCCTGCATACCAGGCGAGGTAGTCAACATCTCACCACCGTGATGATGATGATGATGATGAGAGAGAAACGCAAACTCCAAATATACAGCAGCAGCAGGCGTCAGTGTCAGGATGGAACCCACGACCTCCTGTACACCAGGCGAGGTAGTCAACATCTCACCACCGTGATGATGATAATGATGAGAGAGAAACGCAAACTCCAAATATACAGCAGCAGCAGGCGTCAGTGTCGGGATGGAACCCACGACCTCCTGTACGCCAGGCGAGGTAGTCAACATCTCGCCACCGCGGCGAGATATTAACATCGAGGTGGTCAAGCAAGCAGAGAACCGCGCGAGGATCAGTAGCGGAGTCGTGAATCATCATCGCCGTGATGTCTCCGTCGTGTTTGCCCACGGTCGCCGGCACTGCCACTGCAGAGAGTTTTCATCCGTGGATCATCATGCGTGTCCGCATCTACTGCCCACGCTTTGTGCAGCGGATGATGCGGTTTAAGGTGGACCTCGAGCAGCGTCTTGGACGATTACACAATAAAAAAGAGCCCCCCAGGGGACCTTCTGCGTTGGCTCGTTCACAGCAAGGCGTTGGTCTGCTCGTGGAGTGCTGTTGAGATCCGTTCAGCTCTCCGAAGCTTCGTCGGGGAGTTGAACTCGCATCGTTCTACGTTGAGGGCATGGGACCGAGATCAGTGGTTTGTGAACCTTTTACTGCAGACTGCACCTCCTTTTGGTTCTCAAGCCAAGGCCGTAGCCATGGAGTCAGCAATGGGGGGTCCCCTCCCCCCACCCCCAGAAACAAAAAATCTAAATTTGAAAACGAATTCCTGCCTAATATATAAAAAAAAATTCACGAACACATAGGATGGACATTTTATTTATTTGTCTAATAGTGTTATTGTATGACATTGCTCTGTTTTTACTTTTTTTCCACCTTTTCTTGTTTCGTTGTATGTGATGGCAGAGGTTAGGGATTAATAAAGTACAACCATAACCACAATCATATGAACATTAATCGATTTTTTCAGCAATATATTGACGGGTACAATGTTAATAAATACACGGGGCTTCATGAAACAAAGCAAGTCGCAAACTTCACGTGCCCGTGCATAATCCGTGCTGCCGACGATGATTTACCTTCGAAATAAAAAAGCTGGCCATGACTCGCAACCGCCCGGGAAGGTCACCTGGCGCGATGCACCCCAGGTGAAGAAGAGCCGCTGGCCGAGAGGGGAGGACGCGCATCGAGACTCACGCCGCAGAGACTCCCCGCTTAGCAGCACAGACTCCCGTGTGGACTCCAACGGGATGTTGGGGCAAGTGCTGCTAGCGAGGAGCAGCAGAACCTGCAGACACAAAGACAAAGATCACCCGCGTAGCCTCTAACGGGATGTTGGGGCAAGTGCTGCTAGCGAGGAGCAGCAGAACCTGCAGACACAAAGACAAAGATCACCCGCGTAGACTCTAAGGGGATATTGGGGCAAGTGCTGCTAGCGAGCAGCAGAACTTACAGACACAAAGACAAAGATCACCCGCGTAGCCTCTAACGGGATGTTGGGGCAAGTGCTGCTAGCGAGGAGCAGCACCTGCAGACACAAAGACAAAGATCACCCGCGTAGCCTCTAACGGGATGTTAGGGCAAGTGCTGCTAGCGAGCAGCACCTACAGACACAAAGACACAAAGATCACCCGCGTAGCCTCTAACGGGATGTTGGGGCAAGTGCTGTTAGCGAGCAGCAGAACCTGCAGACACAAAGACAAAGATCACCCGTGTAGCCTCTCACGGGATGCTGGGGCAAGTGCTGTTAGCGAGCAGCAGCACCTACAGACACAAAGACAAAGATCACCCGCGTAGACTCTAAGGGGATGTTGGGGCAAGTGCTGCTAGCGAGGAGCAGCACCTGCAGACACAAAGACAAAGATCACCCGTGTAGACTCCAACGGGATGTTGGGGCAAGTGCTGCTAGCGAGGAGCAGCACCTACAGACACAAAGACAAAGATCACCCGCGTAGCCTCTAACGGGATGTTGGGGCAAGTGCTGCTAGCGAGCAGCAGAACCTGCAGACACAAAGACAAAGATCACCCGTGTAGCCTCTCACGGGATGCTGGGGTAAGTGCTGTTAGCGAGGAGCAGAACCTACGGACACAAAGACAAAGATCACCCGTGTAGCCTCTAACGGGATGTTGGGGCAAGTGCTGTTAGCGAGCAGCAGCACCTACAGACACAAAGACAAAGATCACCCGCGTAGCCTCTAACGGGATGTTAGTGCAAGTGCTGTATGCGAGGAGCAGAACCTACGGGACACAAAGACAAAGATCACCCGTGTAGCCTCTCACGGGATGCTGGGGCAAGTGCTGTTAGCGAGCAGCAGCACCTGCAGACACAAAGACAAAGATCACCCGCGTAGCCCCTAACGGGATGTTGGGGCAAGTGCTGTTGGCGAGCAGCAGAACCTACAGACACAAAGACAAAGATCACCCGTGTAGCCTCTAACGAGATGTTGGGGCAAGTGCTGTTATCGAGCAGCAGAACCTGCAGACACAAAGACAAAGATCACCCGCGTAGCCTCTAACGCGATGTTGGGGCAAGTGCTGCTAGCGAGCACCTATGAAGGCCAGAATGTCACACGAGGGGGTGGGTGGCCAGCACCACGCCCGGCCGCCTTTGTCTCCCCAGTGACGATGTTTCTTTTTTACACACCGCACCAGGTACTCATTTGAGGCTGAGTCAACCTAGGGGAGGCCCAGGACCGGTTCAGATAATTGTCACTGGTGTTGGCCGTGAGCGGGAATCGAACTCGGGTTGCCAGATTCGTAGCGCAACACAGCGCTAATCACTACACTACTGCTCGCACATACAGACAAGCACTGTAACCACCACCACCACCATCATCCGAATCGATACTCTCTCCACTGCTGGATGGAAGCCTCTTGTAGATTCCTTTAACCCTTACTGAGCTAAACCAACCCCACGTCATAGAACTGGGTTCGATTCCCGCTCATGGCCAACACCAGTGACGATTACCTGAACCGGTCATGGGCCTCCCCTAGGTCGGCTCAGCATCAAATGAGTACCTGGTGCGATGTGTAAATATCGACCGTGGGGTAGACAAAGGCGGCCGGGCGTGGTGTTGGCCACCCACCCCGTCGTGTGCCATGCCGGCCTTCATAGGTGCTGCTCGCTAACAGCACTTGCCCCAACAGTCTGTTCAGGATATACGGGGATCTTTGTCTTGTGTGTGAGCGAGTGTCAGGCTGCTACGCGTGTGTCTGTGACAGCGAGTGTAGTTTGTAAGTTTTGCTGGACCCTAATGGACAGGTAGGGTGCCATGGGGGGACATGAACCAGAGGGACCACGTGGGCCATCATTAAAAAAAAAACATACTCCCCGACAAACTATTTGTATTTTACAAGGTAAGACCCACTGAGCGATGTAAGCTCTCTTTTGTCCAGAAGCTACCAGGCCACAAATGATAGCTCAACGAAGTGGCTTATCATCTTTATATTCTTGGTTCTTTCGGTCATCATCATCATCATGATCACGTGGAAATGTTCAGCACCCCCAGATACCAGATACGTGAAACGCGCGATGTTGATTCTAAATGTGGAGGATCAACATCCGGAGGAGCCAAGGAAAAAAATCCACGCGACCACGGGGAGAGAGAGACACCGCAAACTCCAAATACACAGCAGCAGCAGGCATTGTCAGGGTCGGGATGAAGTCCACGACCTCCTGCATACCAGGCGAGGTAGTTAACATCTCATAGCCACCGTGGCGATGCGGTAAGGGGCCGTCCATAAATGACGTCACGCACCTAGGGATAGGGGGGGGGGTCAGACATTTGTGACGATGTGTGACGAGGGGGGGGGGGGGGTTTGAGAAATGTGACGTCACATCAAAATGCGCCACTTTAAATAAATATAGACAACACGTTCTATGTAATTAAATAGACTTTTAAATAAATGTTTTCTCCTACAACATCAGAGTGCAGCGCCACATTAAATACGCACTACCATGACAATAGCTTAAAGCGATTTGAAGCTTGTTTATTTTTTTTTGGGGGGGTGGGGCAGAGCTTTGTGACGTCATATTTGAGGGGGGGGTCTCACTTTTTGTGACGAGGGGGGGGGTCAAAAATCGTCAAAAATCGCGTGACGTCATTTATGGACGGCCCCTAACAACGAACGCGGGACGAGACGGAATCATCGATCTTGATGATATCAGCCAATCAAATTAAAGGGTGGTGGTGGTGGGGGGGGTGCAGAGTGTCAGATCATGCCTCGATCCATGGATCGATTGCCAAGATAATCGACACGGCGATGAACCCGCAAATTACGATGAACCCCGATGCTTTTTTCGTGATGTTTGTTTATTATGGACCGACTGAGCGGAATCAATAGGATTAATATCGATTAATGATCCACAGCGACCTGTATGGGGGGAGGGAGGATGTGTGTGTGGGGTGTGGGTGACATCGTTTGATTTGCTGCTCTCTCTCTATTCCAGGGCCACCGACTCATCGCCTCGCCGCCTCGCTGCCTCGCCTGGGAGGGAGAATTGGGGGGGGGGGGGGGGGGGACTCGAACGCGTCTCAAAACTCCCCGCAAGTAAATAAAACAAAAGTGACGAACAAAAATAAATCAACGAAGAGCCGCGACGTTTAGTCTCCAGTGAAACAAAATCAAATAAACCGTGAGCTCGCAACGTTCCTCCCTCACTCTCTCTCTCTCACATAGCCAGAGCAGTCCCTTCGGGGCACGACGGGTCCGGGCGACCGCCCCGGGCCCCGAACCCCCCCCCCCCTCCAACTATAAACAATCCTGGTCCTCGCAGAGAGAGATACACAGAGAGAGACAGAGAGAGATACACAGAGAGAGACAAAGAGACACAGAGAGATACACAGAGAGAGATACACAGAGAGAGAGACAGAGAGACACAGAGAGAGAGAGACACACACAGAGAGAGACACAGAGAGAGAGAGAAATACAGAGAGACACAGAGAGAGATACACAGACAGAGAGAGAGACAGAGAGAGAGAAATACAGAGAGAGACAGAGAGACACAGAGAGAGAAACACACAGAGAGACAGAGATAGCGAGACAGAGAAAAACAGTTACAGAGATACACTGAGAGAGAGACAGGGAGAAATACAGAGCGAGACAGAGAGAAATACAGAGAGAGACACAGAGAGAGAGAGACAGAGAGACACAGAGAGACAGACAGAGAAATACAGAGAGAGACACAGAGAGAAACAGACAGAGAGACACAGAGAGAGAGACAGACAGAGAGACACAGAGAGAGCTAAAGACTTTTGACTTTTAAACAACTTTTATTGCCGTCAGCAGCAAAAGCACTGGAGGCGATTTCGATATGAAACGCACAAAGTCACCAGCAACACAAATTAAAATGAACGCTACAAATCCACGCGCTGTGGCGCTAAAAAGCACCGCGCACAACACGAAAGAAAAGTCACGTGGTGGTGGTGGTGGTTGTGGTGGTCATTCGCGCACGCTACGGTGACGAGCGAACGCTTCAGAAGGTGAACACGTGGGGTGCTGTCCATGCTGGTACAAAGAGGGGCTTTTCCGGCTCTCCAGCGTTCGAAGAAGACGTTACACATCACCGACACGTGTGTGGTATGCGTGCTCCAGCCGGAGCCGCGCCTTAAGCAGGCCTCTGAGACAGAGAGACACACACAGAGAGAGACAGAGAGATACAGAGAGAGAGAGAGAAACGCAGAGAGAGAGACACAGAGAGACAGAGAGACACAGAGAGAAAGACAGAGAGGGAGACAGAGAGACAGAGAGAGAGACAGAGAGAGAGAGAGACGCAGAGAGAGAGACACACAGAGAGACAGAGAGACACAGAGAGAAAGACAGAGAGGGAGACAGAGAGAGACAGAGAGACAGAGAGAGACAGAGAGAGACACAGAGAGAGAGACAGAGAGAGAGAGAGACAGAGAGACACAGAGAGAAAGACAGAGAGGGAGAGAGTCATAGCAAGCTGCTGGCTCCGACCAGCTGTCGCTGCGGTAAATAGTGTTGATGGTCGAGGTCGTGGTGGTGATGTTCCAGAGTTATCGCTCGCCACTGATGTTAGCCGTGCCCGGGAATCCAACGGTGATTTATGTGGGTCACGTGTTGTGTCTTTCTCCCCGCCTCTGTCGACCTGTCGTTGTTGATGTCTCTCGCTCGCGCTCTCTGTCTCTGCTCCCTCGCACACGCCTCGTGTCTCGCTCTCCATCCCAGTGTCTCCATCTCTCCCCCGTGTCTCCCTCCCTCCCCCCGTGTCTCTCTCTCTCCCCCCGTGTCTCCCTCCCCGCGTCTCCCTTTCTCCCCCCATGTCTCTCTCTCCCCGTGTCTCCCTTTCTCCGCCCGTGTCTCCCTCTCTCCCAGTGTCTCCCTCCCTCCCCCCGTGTCTCTCTCTCCCCGTGTCTCCCTTCCTCTCCCCTTGTCTCCCTCTCTCCATGTCTCCCTCCCCGTGTTTCCCTCTCTCCCCGTATCTCCCTTTCTCTCCCCGTGTCTCCCTCCCCGTGTCTCCCTTCCTCTCCCCTTGTCTCCCTCTCTCTCTCCGTGTCTCCCTCCCCGCGTCTCCCTCTCTCCCCCCCGTGTCTCCCTCTCTCCCCCCATGTCTCCCTCTCTCCCCCGTGTCTCCCTCCCCGCGTCTCCCTCTCTACCCCCGTGTCTCCCTCTCTCCCCCCGTGTCTCCCTCTCTCCCCGTGTCTCCCTCCCCGCGTCTCCTTCTCTACCCCCGTGTCTCCCTCTCTCCCCCGTGTCTCCCTTTCTCTCCCCGTGTCTCCGTCCCCGCGTTTCCTCTCCCTCCCCGTGTCTCCCTCTCTCTCCCTGTGTCTCTCTCCCCGCGTCTCCCTCTCTGCCCCCGTGTCTCCCTCTCTCCCCCCGTGTCTCCCTCCCCGCGTCTCCCTCTCCCCCCGTGTCTCCCTCCCCGCGTCTCCCTCTCTGCCCCCGTGTCTCCCTCTCTCCCCCCGTGTCTCCTTCTCTCCCCCCCGTGTCTCCCTCTCTCCCCCTGTGTCTCCTCTCTCCCCCCGTGTCTCCCTCTCT
>NC_133709.1:10796235-10826235 GCF_048934315.1 Petromyzon marinus | reverse complement strand
TGCCCCAGCATTTCTTCTACATTCTACACGGGGGGTCTTTGTCTTCGGGTCCACGTGCGTGATGATGATGATGATGACGATACAATGCGCCTCTTCGGGGCAATTTTGGGGTGCCTTGGTTCGTTAAAATCGCAACGTGTAATATTATTATTATATTACTTGAGCCAAGAAATGCATTTTAATTGCAGCTGCGCGGACGTTTATGAGTCAGCGTTTCAGCTCACGGAGAGACTCGGAGACTTTGGCCAGTCAATGGGAAGCGAGACGCACGGTGGGGGGGGGGGGGGGTAGACGGAGACGGAGATCGGCCGCTCTCTTTGACCATACTTCACCGCAACGGCTCTCGCTCTTTGCAAGTTCGCTCCTTCAGATATGGTTATAGTCTTGTCACCGGGTGAAACTCACTGAGCTGATGCGTACAGCTCTTTCTCTGAAGCGAGCTGGCCCGTCGTGCAAATGATGGCTCAACGAAGTGGCTGCTTATCATCACCATCATCATCGTGTGGAAATGTATAGCAGCAGTCCAAATACTCAAAACACCGTGATGATGATGATGATGAGAGAGAGACACCGCAAACTCCCAACATACAGCAGGCGTCAAGGGTCTTGTAGACCAGGCGATGTAGTTAACATCTCCTAGCCACCGTGATGATGATGAGAGAGACACGCAAACTCCAAATATACAGCAGCAGGCGTCATGGTCGGTATCGACCCCACGACCTCCTGTATGCCAGGCGAGGTAGTTAATATCTCCTAGCCACCGTGATGATGAGAGAGAGACACGCAAACTCCAAACATACAGCAGCAGGCTTCAGGGGTCGGGATCGAACCCACGACCTCCTGTATACCAGGCGAGGTAGTTAACATCTCCTAGCCACCGTGGTGATGATAAGAGAGAGACACGCAAACTCCAAACATACAGCAGCAGGCTTCAGGGGTCGGGATCGACCCCACGACCTCCTGTATACCAGGCGAGGTAGTTAACATCTCCTAGCCACCGTGGTGATGATGATGATGAGAGAGACACAGACCTCCTGTATACCAGGCGAGGTAGTCAACATCTCATAGCCACCGTGGCGCCCCAGAGTTGGTGGAGCAAAGGGGAAGGCGCCCGGCTGGATTCAGATGATCACTCGCCACCGATGTTAGCCGTGGCCCGGAATCGAACCGGGGTCATCATCACTAGGTTATGAATCAAGTGGTACTGACCATCATCATTATCATCATCTATAAACTCAGTGGCCTGTGATTATAATCATTATCAGGGCGCTGATCACTGCGCACCCCATGGAGGTTGTCAACACGGCCCTGTGGTTTCATTGCGAGGGTCGCTGAGCGCGAGTCCAAAGCGCCACGAGGCCAGCAACTAACAGCACTGTTTGTTAAAGCTGTCGTAGATGGGAAGGGTAAAGACGAGTCTTGAGTCTCGAGCGAGGTTATTGTTGTTCCCGTGGTGGTTGCGGTCATGGTGATGATAGTGGTGATGATGGTGATAATGATGATGGTGATATTCTTAGCTCTTTCGGTAAAGTCACGTTGAAGGGAAACAATAAAATAATAATATATATAAAACAATAAAAATTCTCACGACGTTTCGACCATAACACAAACGGTCATCATCAGGTGTGAAAACCAACGGCAAGAAACATTTGAAAGAAGTGGCGGTTTGTATTTATTTATTTTTAAACGGTGTATTTATTTATTTTTAAAAACAACGTTAGCACCACAGGCAGCGATTTGGCAGTTTGTTTAGAAGGACGAGTCCATCTATGTTCTGAAAAAGCGGAGGGGGGAGACGAAAAATTAAAGTATGCTGTCCGAAAGCCACCGTAAGCGTGAACAATCAATTAAGACCTGAAATGGTTGATCAAATCCTTCCAATGATTGCTAAGCCAGAATCCATCTTCTCGGTTGAAATTGTCTCTGTGCTTGTATATGTGGATAGCCTCATGAACGAATCTCTCATGGTAGCCAGATGGCTTACAAAGAACCTCTGTCTTGGAGAAGTCAATGTCATGTGAGCCTACTGAATTATAACAATGATCTGCCACGGCCGAGGTGTTGGTCCTACCGTGTTTAAGGTCTGCTTTGTGTTCACGAATGCGATCCAAGACATGGCGTTTGGTTTCTCCAATGTAACTACTACCACAGAGGCAACTTAGTTTGTAGACACCAGGGTACTGTATGTCCGGAATCACATCTTTTACAGACGGAACCAGATCACGGATTTTATCTAATGTGTTGAAACGGACCTGGATCTTGTGTTTATTCAAGATTTTGGAGATCTTTTTTGTGATCCCCGCAATGTAGGGTAAAGTGATGGTTTTGAAAGGCTCCGCAAGAGGGTCCTTCTTCATGGTTTGAGTGATAGCTTTGCGGATTGTATAGTCGGAGTAACCATTAGCCTTCAGAGCTTGGTGTACGTGCTTGCGTTCACTGCCTATGTGTTCCTGGTCGGATATGCATTGGGCTCTATGGTACAGAGTCTTGATGAGAGAATTCTTCTGTGATGGATGGTGGTGGGAATCCGGTTTCAGATAAGCATCCGTATGAGTAGCTTTCCTGGAGACAGAGTGGCTCATTGAACCATCAGGTCTCTTTTTTATTAGGACATCCAAAAAAGGTAGCTTGCCATCTTTTTCGACTTCCATGGTAAATCTGATGGCTGGGTGTATGGAATTGATGTGGTCGAAGAATTGGTCTAGAGCAGGCCGGCCATGTGGCCAGATGACAAAAGTGTCATCCACGTACCTCTTCCATAATGTTGGGTGCAGAGTGGCAGTCTGGATAGCGTCAGTTTCAAATTTCTCCATGAAAATGATAGCTATAACCGGAGATAGGGGGGAGCCCATTGGGGTGCCCTCAGTTTGTTTGTAGAAAGTTCCATTCCAAGTGAAGTATATATTGGTTAAGCAATGTCTCACCAGGGGGGGAACCTCAGTGTTTAGTCCTTGATGAACCAAGTCTTCAATGATTGCGATAGTGTCAGGTACAGGAACTTTGGTGAATAAGGAAACTACATCAAAACTGACAAGCAGGTTGTCTGGGGACAGGGAAATACCCTTGATTGTCGATACCAGGTGAGTAGAATGTTGTACCGCAGAGGTGGTTTTTCCAGTGAAAGAACGCAGGATTTCAGACAAAAAACGAGCCAGTTTGTAGGTGGGGGAGTTGATAGTAGAGACGATGGGACGAAGGGGTGTATCTACTTTATGTATTTTTGGTAAGCCGTTACTATGTCGACCAAATGTAAGGACAACCTGATTTCCAAATTTAACCTCCTCTTCAACAAAAGACCGGACCCACACACAAAAAAGCTAGACGTTAACAAAGTCGTAATTAATCGCAGTAACAGTTCTATTTCCGATGGTCTGATGATCCGTTTTAGCTAAAGGTTTAAACTTTGCAGTCACACCTAAACACGTACCAGTTAATGATATCATTGCCCAAGTAGACGTTGCTCTCAGGGGCCTAGGTCACATCGCTGCAGACGTAGCAAGATCTGAAATCGCTGCAACCCTCAAAAACGCTAAGATGCCAGCTAGCAACCTCAGCAAAGATGAGCGTTTTGAATTATATAAATAAAAAAGAGGGATGACATTGTAGTCCTCTCAGCTGACAAGGGCAATGCTACTGTCATCATGGATAAAATAGAATATAACAACAAAATTAAAGAATTACTCGACGATGGTAGCTATACAAAAATAAAAAGAGATCCCACCAACAGCCTCGTCACACAAACTAACAAAATAATTTCTGATTCAACCGCATTAATTGATCAATCTAAACAGTTTTCGTTGAAACCTTCTGCTGCCAGGCCGCCAAGATTATACACCATCCATCACATTGAGAATTCTCTCATCAAGACTCTGTACCATAGAGCCCAATGCATATCCGACCAGGAACACATAGGCAGTGAACTCAAGCACGTACACCAAGCTCTGAAGGCTAATGGTTACTCCGACTATACAATCCGCAAAGCTATCACTCAAACCATGAAGAAGAACCCTCTTGAGGAGCCTTTCAAAACCATCACTTTACCCTACATTGCGGGGATCACAAAAAATATCTCCAAAATCTTGAATAAACACAAGATCCAGGTCCGTTTCAACACATTAGATAAAATCCGTGATCTGGTTCCATCTGTAAAAGATGTGATTCCAGACATACAGTACCCTGGTGTTTACAAACTAAGTTGCCTCTGTGGTAGTAGTTACATTGGAGAAACCAAACGCCATGTCTCGGACCGCATTCGTGGACACAAAGCAGACCTTAAACACGGTAGGACCAACACCTCGGCCGTGGCAGATCATTGTTATAATTCAGTAGGCTCACATGACATTGACTTCTCCAAGACAGAGGTTCTTTGTAAGCCATCTGGCTACCATATTTTTTGTCATCCCCGCAATGTAGGGTAAAGTGATGGTTTTGAAAGGCTCCTCAAGAGGGTTCTTCTTCATGGTTTGAGTGATAGCTTTGCGGATTGTATAGTCGGAGTAACCATTAGCCTTCAGAGCTTGGTGTACGTGCTTGAGTTCACTGCCTATGTGTTCCTGGTCGGATATGCATTGGGCTCTATGGTACAGAGTCTTGATGAGAGAATTCTCAATGTGATGGATGGTGTATAATCTTGGCGGCCTGGCAGCAGAAGGTTTCAACGAAAACTGTTTAGATTGATCAATTAATGCGGTTGAATCAGAAATTATTTTGTTAGTTTGTGTGACGAGGCTGTTGGTGGGATCTCTTTTTATTTTTGTATAGCTACCATCGTCGAGTAATTCTTTAATTTTGTTGTTATATTCTATTTTATCCATGATGACAGTAGCATTGCCCTTGTCAGCTGAGAGGACTACAATGTCATCCCTCTTTTTTTATTTATATAATTCAAAACGCTCATCTTTGCTGAGGTTGCTAGCTGGCATCTTAGCGTTTTTGAGGGTTGCAGCGATTTCAGATCTTGCTATGTCTGCAGCGATGTGACCTAGGCCCTTGAGAGCAACGTCTACTTGGGCAATGATATCATTAACTGGTACGTGTTTAGGTGTGACTGCAAAGTTTAAACCTTTAGCTAAAACGGATCATCAGACCATCGGAAATAGAACTGTTACTGCGATTAATTACGACTTTGTTAACGTCTAGCTTTTTTGTGTGTGGGTCCGGTCTTTTGTTGAAGAGGAGGTTAAATTTGGAAATCAGGTTGTCCTTACATTTGGTCGACATAGTAACGGCTTACCAAAAATACATAAAGTAGATACACCCCTTCGTCCCATCGTCTCTACTATCAACTCCCCCACCTACAAACTGGCTCGTTTTTTGTCTGAAATCCTGCGTCCTTTCACTGGAAAAACCACCTCTGCGGTACAACATTCTACTCACCTGGTATCGACAATCAAGGGTATTTCCCTGTCCCCAGACAACCTGCTTGTCAGTTTTGATGTAGTTTCCTTATTCACCAAAGTTCCTGTACCTGACACCATCGCAATCATTGAAGACTTGGTTCATCAAGGACTAAACACTGAGGTTCCCCCCCTGGTGAGACATTGCTTAACCAATATATACTTCACTTGGAATGGAACTTTCTACAAACAAACTGAGGGCACCCCAATGGGCTCCCCCCTATCTCCGGTTATAGCTATCATTTTCATGGAGAAATTTGAAACTGACGCTATCCAGACTGCCACTCTGCACCCAACATTATGGAAGAGGTACGTGGATGACACTTTTGTCATCTGGCCACATGGCCGGCCTGCTCTAGACCAATTCTTCGACCACATCAATTCCATACACCCAGCCATCAGATTTACCATGGAAGTCGAAAAAGATGGCAAGCTACCTTTTTTGGATGTCCTAATAAAAAAGAGACCTGATGGTTCAATGAGCCACTCTGTCTCCAGGAAAGCTACTCATACGGATGCTTATCTGAAACCGGATTCCCACCACCATCCATCACAGAAGAATTCTCTCATCAAGACTCTGTACCATAGAGCCCAATGCATATCCGACCAGGAACACATAGGCAGTGAACGCAAGCACGTACACCAAGCTCTGAAGGCTAATGGTTACTCCGACTATACAATCCGCAAAGCTATCACTCAAACCATGAAGAAGGCCCCTCTTGAGGAGCCTTTCAAAACCATCACTTTACCCTACATTGCGGGGATCACAAAAAAGATCTCCAAAATCTTGAATAAACACAAGATCCAGGTCCGTTTCAACACATTAGATAAAATCCGTGATCTGGTTCCGTCTGTAAAAGATGTGATTCCGGACATACAGTACCCTGGTGTCTACAAACTAAGTTGCCTCTGTGGTAGTAGTTACATTGGAGAAACCAAACGCCATGTCTTGGATCGCATTCGTGAACACAAAGCAGACCTTAAACACGGTAGGACCAACACCTCGGCCGTGGCAGATCATTGTTATAATTCAGTAGGCTCACATGACATTGACTTCTCCAAGACAGAGGTTCTTTGTAAGCCATCTGGCTACCATGAGAGATTCGTTCATGAGGCTATCCACATATACAAGCACAGAGACAATTTCAACCGAGAAGATGGATTCTGGCTTAGCAATCATTGGAAGGATTTGATAAACCAGGTCTTAATTGATTGTTCACACTTACGGTGGCTTTCAGACAGCATACATTAAAAAAAAATTAGTCTCCCCCCTCCTCTTTTCAGAATATAGATGGACTAGTCCTAAATAAACTGCTAAATCGCTGCGCGTGGCGCTAACGGTTTTTATAAATAAATAAATGCACCGTTTAAAAATACATTTATGCAAACCAACACACCTGAAGACGACCGTTTGTGTTATGGTCGAAACGTCGTGAGAATTTTTATTTTTTATATATATATTTTATTATTTTGTTGTTTCCCTTCAACGTGACTTTACCGAAAGAACTAAGAATATGATTTACCGAAAGAGCTAAGCATATGAATTACTGCAGTCACGAAAGCTTTAAATCAAGATGATGGTGATGTTGATGATGGTGGTGGTGGTGATGATGGCGATGATGATGGTGGTGGTGATGATGGTGATGTTGATGATGGTGGTGATGGTGGTGGTGATGATGATAATGAAGGTGATGCTGGTGGTGATGATGGTGATGATGATGATGGTGATGACGGAGTGGAGCGCTGCGTAGGAAGAAGCAGCAGAATGCAGGGAGGTGACCAGCAGTGTGGTGAGCGGGTGGGTGGGTGAGTAGTTGAGTAGGTGAGTGGGTGGGTGAGTAGGTGAGTAGGTGAGTGGGTCGGTGTATGAGTGTATGGGTGAGTGAGTGAAGGGGTGGATAAGTGGGTAGGTGAGTGAATGGGTGTGATAATAAGTGAGTGAGTGGGTGATTGAGTGGGTGAGTGAGTGAGTTTGTGAGTGAGTGGGTGAGTGAGTGGGTGGGTAAGTGAGTAGGTTAGTGAGTGGGTGGGATAGTCATTGAGTGAGTCAGTGGTTGAGTGCATGAGTGGGTGAGTGAGTGGGTGGGTGGGATCGTGATTGTGTGAGTGAGGGGTTGACTGAGTGGTTGAGTGAGTGAGTGGGTGAGTGAGTGCGTGAGTGAGTGGGTGGGTAAGTGAGTAGGTTAGTGAGTGGGTGGGATAGTCATTGAGTGGGTGAGTGGTTGAGTGAATTAGTGGGTGAGTGGTTGAGTGAATGAGTGGGTGAGTGGTTGAGTGAATGAGTGGTTTGATGAGTGAATGAGTGGGTGAGTGGTTTTAGTGAATGAGTGGGTGAGTGGTTGAGTGAGTGAGTGAATGAGTGGTTGAGTGAGTGAGTGGGTGAGTGGTTGAGTGAATGAGTGAATGAGTGGGTGAAAGGTTGAGTGAGTGAGTGGGTGAGTGGTTGAGTGAATGAGTGAATGAGTAGGTGAGTGGTTGAGTGAGTGAGTGGGTGAGTGGTTGAATGAATGAGTGAATGAGTAAGTGAGTGGTTGAGTGAGTGAGTGGGTGAGTGGTTGAGTGAGTGAATGAGTGGTTGAGTGGTTTTAGTGAATAAGTGGTTGAGTGAGTGAATGAATGGTTGAGTGAGTGAGTGGGTGAGTGAATGAGTGAATGAGTGAATGAGTGGGTGAGTGGTTGAGTGAGTGAGTGAGTGGGTGAGTGGTTGAGTGAGTGAGTGAGTGGTTGTCACCCGCAGCGTGGTGGTGGTGGATCGATCAATTGAGTGCATTTCTCGGGAACAGTAACCACGGTAGTAGCGGCAGAAGAGCGACAAGGAGGCAACTGGCCACCGGTGATGGAGCGGGTGACGGCTCATCCGTCACGTGGTGATAATGACGTCTAAATTCACGCATTGTGTACGCATCCTGAACTTCTTTGGCACCGTACGTAGCCAACCGCGCTAATCGTAGGTGTGGAGGGAAAGACAACAACGCTCAACACAGCAACAACAACAAGCACTTCTAGACAAATGAGTTTGTCAATCTAGATGATGATTATTCAAAAGTGGCGTAGCTCTCTGCGGCGTCCTAATATTGTAAGGAAGGAGCGTTCCAGACGGCCGCAGTAGCGCCATCTGAAAGCACCGGTTGGTGCGCGTTGATGATGGTTCATGTTCCTCGACGAGGTCAGCGAGGTGTTGGGGTACATTTGTCGCAAGCACGGCGTGTGTGTAACGAGTGCGACTCTGATTGTAATCATGAATTCGTTCGGCAAACGGAAGTCAATGCAGCCCGGCTGGTACTGGACGGACACGGTCAGATCCTGCGACAATGACGACGAAGGTGGTGGTGGTGATGATGATGGCGATGATGACCATTGTGATGATGATTAAATTGATGACGACGATGATGATGATGGTGATGTTTATAAACATGATGATGGTGATGATGATGATGGTGATTTTTATAAACATGATGATGGTGATGATGGTGATTTTTATAAACATGATGATGGTGATGATGGTGATGTTTATAAACATGATGATGGTGATGCTGATGGTGATGTTTATAAACATGATGGTGATGCTGATGATGATGGTGATGTTTATAAACATGATGATGGTGATGCTGATGATCATGATGGTGATGTTTATAAACATGATGATGGTGATGATGGTGATGATGGTGATGTTTATAAACATGATGGTGATGCTGATGATCATGCTGGTGATATTTATAAACATGATGATGGTGATGTTTATAAACATGATTATGGTGATGTTTATAAATATGTTGATGATGGTGATGATGATGGTGATGTTTATAAACATGATAATGGTGATGATAGTGACGTTTATAAACATGATGATGGTGATGATGATGGTGATGTTTATAATCATGTTGATGATGGTGATGATGATGGTGAAGTTTATAAACATGATGATGGTGATGACCATGCCAGAGGGTGAAGCCAAAGCTAGTTATACATATGATGGTGGATGGTGGTTGTGATGGTAAATTGTGATGTTCTAATAATTATCATGAATATTATGCTGATGGTGAGTGCTGGATTTGAATGATGATTAATAAGGGAGGGTGATTGATGATTGTAATCGCGATGGTGATGATAGTGATATGGTGATGATGATGGTGGTGATGATGATGGTGATCATGATGATGTTTATGATGATAGCAATGGTCGTGGTGGTGGTAGTAATGGTGGTGATAATGTTAATGATGGTGATGATGGTGGTGATGGTGGTAAAGGTGGTGATGATGGTGATGGCGGTGGTGATGGTGGTGATGGTAACGATGATGGTGATGGTGGTGACGATGGTAATGATGATGATGATGGTAATGATGATGTTGATGGTAATGATGATGATAATGGTGGTGATGTGGGCTGCTCACAGACGGGAGGCTGTGCGGGCTGTGTGTGAGTGGGGTTGGTGTCGAGGCTGGGTGTGAGTGGGGTGTGTGTGAGTGCTGTGTGTGAGTGGGGTGTGTGTGAGTGCTGTGTGTGAGTGGGGTTGGTGTCGTGGCTGTGTGTGAGTGGGGTTGGTGTCGTGGCTGTGTGTGAGTGGGCTGTGTGAGTGGGGTGTGTGAGTGGGGTTGGTGTCGTGGCTGTGTGTGAGTGGGCTGTGTGTGAGTGCTGTGTGTGAGTGGGGTTGGTGTCGTGGCTGTGTGTGAGTGGGGTTGGTGTCGTGGCTGTGTGTGAGTGGGGTGTGTGTGAGTGGGGTGTGTGTGAGTGCTGTGTGTGAGTGGGGTGTGTGTGAGTGCTGTGTGTGAGTGGGCTGTGTGTGAGTGCTGTGTGTGAGTGGGCTGTGTGTGAGTGGGGTGTGTGTGAGTGGGGTGTGTGTGAGTGGGGTGTGTGTGAGTGCTGTGTGTGAGTGGGGTGTGTGTGAGTGCTGTGTGTGAGTGGGGTGTGTGTGAGTGGGGTGTGAGTGAGTGCTGTGAGTGGGGTGTGTGTGAGTGGGCTGTGTGTGAGTGCTGTGTGTGAGTGGGCTGTGTGTGAGTGGGGTGTGTGTGAGTGGGGTGTGTGTGAGTGCTGTGTGTGAGTGGGGTGTGTGTGAGTGGGGTGTGTGTGAGTGGGCTGTGTGTGAGTGGGGTGTGTGTCAGTGGGGTGTGTGTGAGTGGGGTGTGTGTGAGGGCTGTGTGTGAGTGGCGTGTGTGTGAGTGGGGTGTGTGTGAGTGGGGTATGTGTGAGTGGGGTGTGTGTGAGTGCTGTGTGTGAGTGGGGTGTGTGTGAGTGGGGTGTGTGTGAGTGGGGTGTGTGTGAGTGGGGTGTGTGTGAGTGGGGTGTGTGTGAGGGCTGTGTGTGAGTGGCGTGTGTGTGAGTGGGGTGTGTGTGAGTGGGGTGTGTGTGAGTGGGGTGTGTGTGAGTGGGGTGTGTGTGAGTGCTGTGTGTAAGTGGGGTGTGTGTGAGTGGGGTGTGTGTGAGTGGGGAGTGTGTGAGTGGGGTGTGTGTGAGTGGGGTGTGTGTGAGTGGGGTGTGTGTGAGTGCTGTGTGTGAGTGGGGTGTGTGTGAGTGGGGTGTGTGTGAGTGGGGTGTGTGTGAGTGGGGTGTGTGTGAGTGGGGTGTGTGTGAGTGCTGTGAGTGGGGTGTGTGTGAGTGCTGTGTGTGAGTGGGGTGTGTGTGAGTGGGGTGTGTGTGAGTGGGCTGTGTGTGAGTGGGGTGTGTGTGAGTGGGGTGTGTGTGAGGGCTGTGTGTGAGTGGCGTGTGTGTGAGTGGGCTGTGTGTGAGTGGGGTGTGTGTGAGTGGGGTGTGTGTGAGTGAGTTGTGTGTGAGTGGGGTGTGTGTGAGTGGGGTGTGTGTGAGTGCTGTGTGTGAGTGGGGTGTGTGTGAGTGGGGTGTGTGTGAGTGGGCTGTGTGTGAGTGGGGTGTGTGTCAGTGGGGTGTGTGTGAGTGGGGTGTGTGTGAGGGCTGTGTGTGAGTGGCGTGTGTGTGAGTGGGGTGTGTGTGAGTGGGGTGTGTGTGAGTGCTGTGAGTGGGGTGTGTGTGAGTGGGGTGTGTGTGAGTGGGGTGTGTGTGAGTGCTGTGTGTGAGTGGGGTGTGTGTGAGTGGGGTGTGTGTGAGGGCTGTGTGTGAGTGGCGTGTGTGTGAGTGGGGTGTGTGTGAGTGGGGTGTGTGTGAGTGGGGAGTGTGTGAGTGGGGTGTGTGTGAGTGCTGTGTGTGAGTGGGGTGTGTGTGAGTGGGGTGTGTGTGAGTGGGCTGTGTGTGAGTGGGGTATGTGTGAGAGTGGTGTGTTTGAGTGGGCTGTGTGTGAGTGGGGTGTGTGGGGTGTGTGTGAGTGGGCTGTGAGTGGGGTGTGTGTGAGTGCTGTGTGTGTGAGTGCTGTGTGTGTGAGTGCTGTGTGTGAGTGCTGTGTGTGAGTGCTGTGTGTGAGTGGGGTGTGTGTGAGTGGGGTGTGTGTGAGTGGGGTGTGTGTGAGTGGGGTTGGTGTCGTGGCTGTGTGTGAGTGCTGTGTGTGAGTGGGCTGTGTGTGAGTGGGCTGTGTGTGAGTGGGCTGTGTGTGAGTGGGCTGTGTGTGAGTGGTGTGTGTGTGAGTGGGCTGTGTGTGAGTGGGGTGTGTGTGAGTGGGCTGTGTGTGAGTGGGGTATGTGTGAGAGTGGTGTGTTTGAGTGGGCTGTGTGTGAGTGGGGTGTGTGGGGTGTGTGTGAGTGGGCTGTGAGTGGGGTGTGTGTGAGTGCTGTGTGTGTGAGTGCTGTGTGTGTGAGTGCTGTGTGTGAGTGCTGTGTGTGAGTGCTGTGTGTGAGTGGGGTGTGTGTGAGTGGGGTGTGTGTGAGTGGGGTGTGTGTGAGTGCTGTGTGTGAGTGCTGTGTGTGAGTGGGGTGTGTGTGGGGTGTGTGTGAGTGGGCTGTGAGTGGTGTGTGTGTGTGTGAGTGGGGTGTGTGTGAGTGCTGTGAGTGGGGTGTGTGTGAGTGGGGTGTGTGTGAGTGGGGTGTGTGTGAGTGGGCTGTGTGTGAGTGCTGTGAGTGGGGTGTGTGTGAGTAGGGTGTGTGTGAGTGGGGGTGTGTGAGTGGGGTGTGTGTGAGTGGGCTGTGAGTGGGGTGTGTGTGAGTGCTGTGTGTGAGTGGGGTGTGTGTGAGTGGGGTGTGTGTGAGTGGGGTGTGTGTGAGTGGGGTGTGTGTGAGTGGGCTGTGAGTGGGGTGTGTGTGAGTGCTGTGTGTGAGTGGGGTGTGTGTGAGTGGGGTGTGTGTGAGTGGGGTGTGTGTGAGTGGGGTGTGTGTGAGTGGGGTGTGTGTGAGTGCTGTGAGTGGGGTGTGTGTGAGTGCTGTGTGTGAGTGGGGTGTGTGTGAGTGGGGTGTGTGTGAGTGGGCTGTGTGTGAGTGGGGTGTGTGTGAGTGGGGTGTGTGTGAGGGCTGTGTGTGAGTGGCGTGTGTGTGAGTGGGCTGTGTGTGAGTGGGGTGTGTGTGAGTGGGGTGTGTGTGAGTGGGTTGTGTGTGAGTGGGGTGTGTGTGAGTGGGGTGTGTGTGAGTGCTGTGTGTGAGTGGGGTGTGTGTGAGTGGGGTGTGTGTGAGTGGGGTGTGTGTGAGTGGGGTGTGTGTCAGTGGGGTGTGTGTGAGTGGGGTGTGTGTGAGGGCTGTGTGTGAGTGGCGTGTGTGTGAGTGGGGTGTGTGTGAGTGGGGTGTGTGTGAGTGCTGTGAGTGGGGTGTGTGTGAGTGGGGTGTGTGTGAGTGGGGTGTGTGTGAGTGGGGTGTGTGTGAGTGCTGTGTGTGAGTGGGGTGTGTGTGAGTGGGGTGTGTGTGAGTGGGCTGTGTGTGAGTGGGGTATGTGTGAGAGTGGTGTGTTTGAGTGGGCTGTGTGTGAGTGGGGTGTGTGGGGTGTGTGTGAGTGGGCTGTGAGTGGGGTGTGTGTGAGTGCTGTGTGTGTGAGTGCTGTGTGTGTGAGTGCTGTGTGTGAGTGCTGTGTGTGAGTGCTGTGTGTGAGTGGGGTGTGTGTGAGTGGGGTGTGTGTGAGTGGGGTGTGTGTGAGTGGGGTTGGTGTCGTGGCTGTGTGTGAGTGCTGTGTGTGAGTGGGCTGTGTGTGAGTGGGCTGTGTGTGAGTGGGCTGTGTGTGAGTGGGCTGTGTGTGAGTGGTGTGTGTGTGAGTGGGCTGTGTGTGAGTGGGGTGTGTGTGAGTGGGCTGTGTGTGAGTGGGGTATGTGTGAGAGTGGTGTGTTTGAGTGGGCTGTGTGTGAGTGGGGTGTGTGGGGTGTGTGTGAGTGGGCTGTGAGTGGGGTGTGTGTGAGTGCTGTGTGTGTGAGTGCTGTGTGTGTGAGTGCTGTGTGTGAGTGCTGTGTGTGAGTGCTGTGTGTGAGTGGGGTGTGTGTGAGTGGGGTGTGTGTGAGTGGGGTGTGTGTGAGTGCTGTGTGTGAGTGCTGTGTGTGAGTGGGGTGTGTGTGGGGTGTGTGTGAGTGGGCTGTGAGTGGTGTGTGTGTGTGTGAGTGGGGTGTGTGTGAGTGCTGTGAGTGGGGTGTGTGTGAGTGGGGTGTGTGTGAGTGGGGTGTGTGTGAGTGGGCTGTGTGTGAGTGCTGTGAGTGGGGTGTGTGTGAGTAGGGTGTGTGTGAGTGGGGGTGTGTGAGTGGGGTGTGTGTGAGTGGGCTGTGAGTGGGGTGTGTGTGAGTGCTGTGTGTGAGTGGGGTGTGTGTGAGTGGGGTGTGTGTGAGTGGGGTGTGTGTGAGTGGGGTGTGTGTGAGTGGGCTGTGAGTGGGGTGTGTGTGAGTGCTGTGTGTGAGTGGGGTGTGTGTGAGTGGGGTGTGTGTGAGTGGGGTGTGTGTGAGTGGGGTGTGTGTGAGTGGGGTGTGTGTGAGTGCTATGAGTGGGGTGTGTGTGAGTGCTGTGTGTGAGTGGGGTGTGTGTGAGTGGGGTGTGTGGGGTGTGTGTGAGTGGGCTGTGAGTGGGGTGTGTGTGAGTGCTGTGTGTGTGAGTGCTGTGTGTGTGAGTGCTGGGTGTGAGTGCTGTGTGTGAGTGCTGTGTGTGAGTGGGGTGTGTGTGGGGTGTGTGTGAGTGGGCTGTGAGTGGTGTGTGTGTGTGAGTGGGGTGTGTGTGAGTGCTGTGAGTGGGGTGTGTGTGAGTGGGGTGTGTGTGAGTGGGGTGTGTGTGAGTGGGCTGTGTGTGAGTGCTGTGAGTGGGGTGTGTGTGAGTAGGGTGTGTGTGAGTGGGGGTGTGTGAGTGGGGTGTGTGTGAGTGGGCTGTGAGTGGGGTGTGTGTGAGTGCTGTGTGTGAGTGGGGTGTGTGTGAGTGGGGTGTGTGTGAGTGGGGTGTGTGTGAGTGGGGTGTGTGTGAGTGGGCTGTGAGTGGGGTGTGTGTGAGTGCTGTGTGTGAGTGGGGTGTGTGTGAGTGGGGTGTGTGTGAGTGGGGTGTGTGTGAGTGGGGTGTGTGTGAGTGCTGTGAGTGGGGTGTGTGTGAGTGCTGTGTGTGAGTGGGGTGTGTGTGAGTGGGGTGTGTGTGAGTGGGCTGTGTGTGAGTGGGGTGTGTGTGAGTGGGGTGTGTGTGAGGGCTGTGTGTGAGTGGCGTGTGTGTGAGTGGGCTGTGTGTGAGTGGGGTGTGTGTGAGTGGGGTGTGTGTGAGTGGGTTGTGTGTGAGTGGGGTGTGTGTGAGTGGGGTGTGTGTGAGTGCTGTGTGTGAGTGGGGTGTGTGTGAGTGGGGTGTGTGTGAGTGGGCTGTGTGTGAGTGGGGTGTGTGTCAGTGGGGTGTGTGTGAGTGGGGTGTGTGTGAGGGCTGTGTGTGAGTGGCGTGTGTGTGAGTGGGGTGTGTGTGAGTGGGGTGTGTGTGAGTGCTGTGAGTGGGGTGTGTGTGAGTGGGGTGTGTGTGAGTGGGGTGTGTGTGAGTGCTGTGTGTGAGTGGGGTGTGTGTGAGTGGGGTGTGTGTGAGGGCTGTGTGTGAGTGGGCTGTGTGTGAGTGCTGTGTGTGAGTGCTGTGAGTGGGCTGTGTGTCAATGGGCTGTGAGTGGGGTTAGTGTCGTGTCGCGCTGATGGATGGAGGCAGCTGGGTCGATGTGGGAGGAGTTTGAAGATGGCTCGGCCCGAGGGAGCAGGAGGCGAGGGGCGCTGACGGAGCTGAGGGTTGGTGGATCACTCAGAGAATCGCACAGGCGACAGAGGGGATCGCGAAAACGCCGCTTCTCATCCCCAGCAGGGGCTATGCAAATAAAAGACTGTCGGGGCAAGTGCTGTTAGCGAGCGGCACCCTATGAAGGCCGGAACGGCACACGAGGGGGTGGGTGGCCAGTGTCACGCCCGGCCGCCTTTGTCTCCCCAGTGGCGATGTTTTCACACTGCACAAGGTACTCATTTGAGGCTGAGTCGCCCTAGGGGAGGCCCATGACCGTTTCAGATAATCGTCACCCAGGTCGCCGGGTTGAAAGCGCAGCGCCAGAACCGCCGTGTTCGGTGGGGGGGGGGGGGCGGGGGGGGGGGTCACTCTGTGTGGAGTGTGAGTGAGTGTTGGTGAGTGTGAGTGAGTGTGAGTGAGTGTTGGTGAGAGTGAGTGTGAGTGAGTGTGAGTGAGTGTTGGTGAGTGTGAGTGAGTGTGAGTGAGTGTTGGTTAGTGTGAGTGAGTGTGAGTGAGTGTTGGTGAGAGTGAGTGAGTGTGAGTGAGTGTGAGTGAGTGTGAGTGAGTGTTGGTGAGTGTGAGTGAGTGTGAGTGAGTGTTGGTGAGTGTGAGTGAGTGTTGGTGAGTGTGAGTGAGTGTGAGTGAGTGTTGGTGAGTGTGAGTGAGTGTGAGTGAGTGTTGGTGAGAGTGAGTGTGAGTGAGTGTTGGTGAGTGAGTGTGAGTGTGTGTGAGTGAGTGTGAGTGAGTGTTGGTTAGTGTGAGTGTGTGTGAGTGAGTGTTGGTGAGTGTGAGTGAGTGTGAGTGAGTGTTGGTGAGTGTGAGTGAGTGTGAGTGAGTGTTGGTTAGTGTGAGTGAGTGTGAGTGAGTGTTGGTGAGTGTGAGTGAGTGTGAGTGAGTGTTGGTGAGAGTGAGTGTTGGTGAGAGTGAGTGTGAGTGAGTGTTGGTGAGAGTGAGTGTTGGTGAGTGTGAGTGAGTGTAAGTGAGTGTTGGTGAGTGTGAGTGAGTGTGAGTGAGTGTTGGTGATAGTGAGTGTGAGTGAGTGTTGGTGAGCGTGAGTGTGAGTGAGTGAGTGTGAGTGAGTGTTGTTGTGAGTGAGTGTTGGTGAGAGTGAGTGTGAGTGAGTGTGAGTGAGTGTTGGTGAGAGTGAGTGTGAGTGAGTGAGTGTGAGTGAGTGTTGGTGTGAGTGAGTGTTGGTGAGTGTTGGTGAGAGTAAGTGTGAGTGAGTGTTGGTGAGTGTTGGTGAGTGTGAGTGAGTGAGTGTTGGTGATAGTGAGTGTGAGTGAGTGTTGGTGAGATTGAGTGTGAGTGAGTGAGTGTGAGTGAGTGTTGTTGTGAGTGAGTGTTGGTGAGTGTTGGTGAGAGTGAGTGTGAGTGAGTGTTGGTGAGTGTTGGTGAGAGTCAGTGTGAGTGAGTGAGTGTTGGTGAGTGTTGGTGAGTGTGAGTTAGTGTGAGTGAGTGTTGGTTAGTGTGAGTGAGTGTGAGTGAGTGTTGGTGAGAGTGAGTGTTGGTGAGAGTGAGTGAGTGTGAGTGAGTGTGAGTGAGTGTTGGTGAGTGTGAGTGAGTGTTGGTGAGTGTGAGTGAGTGTTGGTGAGAGTGAGTGTGAGTGAGTGTGAGTGAGTGTTGGTGAGTGTGAGTGAGTGTGAGTGAGTGTTGGTTAGTGTGAGTGAGTGTGAGTGAGTGTTGGTGAGAGTGAGTGTTGGTGAGAGTGAGTGAGTGTGAGTGAGTGTTGGTGAGAGTGAGTGTGAGTGAGTGTGAGTGAGTGTTGGTGAGTGTGAGTGAGTGAGTGTTGGTGAGTGTGAGTGAGTGTGAGTGAGTGTTGGTGAGTGTGAGTGTGAGTGAGTGTTGGTTAGTGTGAGTGAGTGTTAGTGAGTGTGAGTGAGTGTGAGTGAGTGTTGGTGAGTGTGAGTGAGTGTGAGTGAGTGTTGGTGAGAGTGAGTGTGAGTGAGTGTTGGTGAGTGTGAGTGAGTGAGTGTGAGTGAGTGTTGGTGAGTGTGAGTGAGTGTGAGTGAGTGTTGGTGAGTGTGAGTGAGTGTGAGTGAGTGTTGGTTAGTGTGAGTGTGAGTGAGTGTGAGTGAGTGTTGGTGAGTGTGAGTGAGTGAGTGTTGGTGAGTGTGAGTGAGTGTGAGTGAGTGTTGGTTAGTGTGAGTGAGTGTGAGTGAGTGTTGGTGAGTGTGAGTGAGTGTGAGTGAGTGTTGGTGAGAGTGAGTGTTGGTGAGAGTGAGTGTGAGTGAGTGTTGGTGAGAGTGAGTGTTGGTGAGTGTGAGTGAGTGTAAGTGAGTGTTGGTGAGTGTGAGTGAGTGTGAGTGAGTGTTGGTGATAGTGAGTGTGAGTGAGTGTTGGTGAGAGTGAGTGTGAGTGAGTGAGTGTGAGTGAGTGTTGTTGTGAGTGAGTGTTGGTGAGAGTGAGTGTGAGTGAGTGTGAGTGAGTGTTGGTGAGAGTGAGTGTGAGTGAGTGAGTGTGAGTGAGTGTTGGTGTGAGTGAGTGTTGGTGAGTGTTGGTGAGAGTAAGTGTGAGTGAGTGTTGGTGAGTGTTGGTGAGTGTGAGTGAGTGAGTGTTGGTGATAGTGAGTGTGAGTGAGTGTTGGTGAGATTGAGTGTGAGTGAGTGAGTGTGAGTGAGTGTTGTTGTGAGTGAGTGTTGGTGAGTGTTGGTGAGAGTGAGTGTGAGTGAGTGTTGGTGAGTGTTGGTGAGAGTCAGTGTGAGTGAGTGAGTGTTGGTGAGTGTGAGTTAGTGTGAGTGAGTGTTGGTTAGTGTGAGTGAGTGTGAGTGAGTGTGAGTGAGTGTTGGTGATAGTGAGTGTGAGTGAGTGTTGGTGAGCGTGAGTGTGAGTGAGTGAGTGTGAGTGTTGGTGAGTGTGAGTGAGTGTGAGTGAGTGTTGGTTAGTGTGAGTGAGTGTGAGTGAGTGTTGGTGAGAGTGAGTGTTGGTGAGAGTGAGTGAGTGTGAGTGAGTGTTGGTGAGAGTGAGTGTGAGTGAGTGTGAGTGAGTGTTGGTGAGTGTGAGTGAGTGAGTGTTGGTGAGTGTGAGTGAGTGTGAGTGAGTGTTGGTGAGTGTGAGTGAGTGTGAGTGAGTGTTGGTTAGTGTGAGTGAGTGTGAGTGAGTGTTGGTGAGTGTGAGTGAGTGTGAGTGAGTGTTGGTGAGAGTGAGTGTTGGTGAGAGTGAGTGTGAGTGAGTGTTGGTGAGAGTGAGTGTTGGTGAGTGTGAGTGAGTGTGAGTGAGTGTTGGTGAGTGTTGGTGAGAGTGAGTGTTGGTGAGTGTGAGTGAGTGTGAGTGAGTGTTGGTGATAGTGAGTGTGAGTGAGTGTTGGTGAGAGTGAGTGAGTGTGAGTGAGTGTTGTTGTGAGTGAGTGTTGGTGAGAGTGAGTGTGAGTGAGTGTGAGTGAGTGTTGGTGAGAGTGAGTGTGAGTGAGTGAGTGTGAGTGAGTGTTGGTGTGAGTGAGTGTTGGTGAGTGTTGGTGAGAGTAAGTGTGAGTGACTGTTGGTGAGTGTTGGTGAGTGTGAGTGAGTGAGTGTTGGTGATAGTGAGTGAGTGTTGGTGAGATTGAGTGTGAGTGAGTGAGTGTGAGTGAGTGTTGTTGTGAGTGAGTGTTGGTGAGTGTTGGTGTGAGTGAGTGTTGGTGAGTGTTGGTGAGAGTGAGTGTGAGTGAGTTTTGGTGAGTGTTGGTGAGAGTGAGTGTGAGTGAGTGTAAGTGAATGTTGGTGAGAGCGAGTTCGTGTGAGTGAGTGTGAGTGAGTATTGGTGAGAGTGAGTGAGTGTTGGTGAGAGTGAGTGTTGGTGTGACCGACTCCAGTTTAACAGCAGAGGTCTCACTCCGAATCAGTCGAGCGGCAATATCTTTTCATCGGTTGCGTAACGCTGTGTGGAAGCTACCTGGTCTGTCGCTCCGCACTAAGCTTCAGGTCTTCTCGGCCACGGTCATTCCCTCCCTTCTCTACGCTTGCGGAACGTAGACCCCCCCTAATGGAACATCTTCGCCGGTTAGAAACATTTAGGCTAACCTGCCTACGATCCATCCTGGGTTTAACCAGGCTGGATTGTGTGAGGAGCTCACAAATCCTTGAAAGATCTGGGCAAGGTCCCATCGGTGAGCTCCTCCGGCAGGCTGCGATGGCTGGGTCACGTAGCCCGCATGCCCAATCACCGAATGCCCAAATAGTTTTCATTCGGCCGGATCGAGGGGGCTAAACGAGCGAGGCACGGGCTAGAGAACAGATGGAGTGACGTGGTACAGGAGGATGTGGAGCTGAGTGGACTTGGCGATGACTGGTACCAGCGGTGTCAAGATTGTCCTCTGTGGAGGAGGCTCGTGAAGGACACTGCTGAGCAGTTGGAGGCAGTCGCCCTCCAACAACAACGGAGGGCGGAGGAGCGACGCTCACAACAACGAGCGGAGCGCCGGGTGGTTAAAACACAGCAAGTTGGCACAGTAGGGGGCACAGGTGGTGCATCAGCCAGTCATCTCAGTCATCTTAGTCAGTCGACCAGTAGCACTTGGGTCTGCCCCGTGACCTCCTGCCAGGGGGCTTTCGACACTTCACGTGGCCGCAAAGTGCACTTAGCCTGGCACAAGCGCTGTGGTGACGTCACCTTCACTTAGTAGCGAATGGTGGGTATTGGTATTGGTAGTTTGTGGGGCGCGGCAGTGTCGCGGTTAGCGTACTGCGCTACGAACCCGGCGCTCCGACATCCATCCCCACTCACGGCCAACACCGGTGACGATGATCTGAACCGGACCTGGGTCTCCCCCTAGGGCGACTCAGCCTCAAATGAGTAGCTGGAACGGTGTGTGCCCTGCCGGCCTTTTTAAGGTGGTCGCAAACAGCCCTTGTCCCAGCAGTATGCTCAGGACACATGGGGGGATCTTTGCCTTTGCAGTTTGTGTGTTCTTTCTCCCCATGTTCTGCATTGGGTTTCCTCCGGGTTCTTCGGCTTCCTGCCATAGCTAAAGATATATATAATGAGCCAAGAATGTCTGTGTGTCCCGCGCGTGACGTCACTCCACGTCGGCCAGCCCCCCTCATTAATCATCATGAACAGGTGACGTCCTCCAAAAGGACACCGCCCCCCCCCCGCCATTAATAATAATTAGCGGGTGACGTCACTCCACATGGCGCCTCCTCTTAGCTAAAGAAAACCTCCCTGCAATAGAACTGCTGCTGTCGGCCTAAACGTCCCCACCCACCCTTCGCACGTGAAGGGCTCGCAAGTGACGTCATCACACGTGACGTCATCACACCAACCCCTCCGTTTGACGGGAGGATTTCTCCACAAATCTGCCGGTCCGCACAATGATGCCGGTTGCAGTTACTGGCGAAACGTCGTACTCAGATCGTAACTTGTTGTGGATTTGCTCTCCAACACGCACATTGGTGTGTGCTGTACTCGTAACGAATTGGCACGTTCTGTTTACATGACAGCCCTTGCTAACTGGCTGTGTCGGGTGGTGGCGGGCTTAACGACACACTTATATTTACGCAAAAAAACCCCTCTAATATGGATCCCAAATCGCCTGCACACCACCCAATTGGAATCAGTGACGGCAGCAGCAACTTACCAGGTAAGGCGCCATTGAGCGACATAGCTCTCTTTCAGAAGCGACATGGAAGGCACAAATGAGAGCTCAACGAAGGTGGATTATCAACATCGTCATCATCACCACGTGGGAATTCATGGCGGCAGCCAGACACTCCAAACGCGCGTGATTTTGGGTCTAAATGTGGAGGGGAGAAACCCCGGAGGACCCGGACAAAAATCCACGCGACCACAGTAAGAGAGAGACACCGCAAACTCCAAATATACAGCAGCAGGTGTCAGGGTCGGGATCAAACCCACGACCTCCTGTATACCAGGCGAGGTAGTTAACATCTCCTAGCCACCGTGATGATGATAAGAGAGAGACACCGCAAACTCCAAATATACAGCAGCAGGTGTCAGGGTCGGGATGGAACCCACGACCTCCTGTAGACCAGGCGAGGTAGTTAACATCTCCTAGCCACCGTGATGATGATGATGACAGAGACATGCAGACTCCAACTATACAGCAGCAGGCGTCACGATCGGGATCGAACCCACGACCTCCTGTATACCAAGCGAGGTAGTTAACATCTCCTAGCCACCGTGATGATGATGAGAGAGAGAGAGACACGCAGACTCCAAATATACAGCAGCAGCAGGCGTCAGGGTCGGGATGGAACTCACGACCTCCTGTATACCAGGCGAGTTAGTTAACATCTCATAGCCACAGTGATGATGATGAGAGAGAGAGACACGCAAACTCCAAATATGCAGCAGCAGCAGCAGGCGTCAGGGTCGGGATGGAACCCACGGCTTCCTGTATACCAGGCGAGGTAGTTAACATCTCCTAGCCACCGTGATGATAGAGAGACACGCAGACTCCAAATATACAGCAGCAACAGGCGTCAGGGTCGGGATGGAACCCACGACCTCATGTATATCAGGCGAGGTAGTTAACATCTCCTAGCCACAGTGATGATGATGAGAGAGAGACACGCAGACTCCAAATATACAGCAGCAGCAAGCGTCAGGGTCGGGATGGAACCCACGACCGCCTGCACCGTCTCGCCACTACGGCGAGACCTCCTCAGCCAGAGTTTGTAGACTCAGGGGACGGCTCTCCCGGCCCTCAAAAAGTTCTCGACGACGAGACGTGGAAATTGACGTTAACACCGGAGAAGCGATTCGCGGTGCGAGGGTGGGTGGAGGCGAGGCGCCTGATGACGAGACAGGGCGGACGATGCTGTCAACGACGTCAGTACGCGGCAGGGAGGGGGGGGGGGCGTGTCAATGAGGTGACGACGTATCCGCGAAACGACGTAGGCGGTGGCGCGCGGTGTTCCCTGCGGACCGCCAACACGACAGGGATCTCCCCGTGGCAGGGCGCAGTTGCAGCCCGCGACCACGCGGTGGCGATGGCGTCGCTCTCGGCTGACCGCTTGTTCATACTGTCGGTCGTCAACTCGTCCATCTCTCGTCTGCATCTCTCTCTCTCTGGAGGTGAGGGAGGGGTGGAGGTGAGGGGTGGAGGTGAGGGAGGGGTGGAGGTGAGGGAGGGGTGGAGGTGAGGGAGGGGTGGAGGTGAGGGGTGGAGGTGAGGGGTGGAGGTGAGGGGTGGAGGTGAGGGAGGGGTGGAGGTGAGGGAGGGGTGGAGGTGAGGGAGGTGAGGGGTGGAGGTGAGGGGTGGAGGTGAGGGGTGGAGGTGAGTGAGGGGTGGAGGTGAGGGAGGGGTGGAGGTGAGGGAGGGGTGGAGGTGAGGGAGGGGTGGAAGTGAGGGGTGGAGGTGAGGGATGGAGGTGAGGGAGGGGTGAAGGTGAGGGAGGGGTGGAGGTGAGGGAGGGGTGGAGGTGAGGAAGGGGTGGATGTGAGGGAGGGGTGGAGGTGAGGGGTGGAGGTGAGGGAGGGTTGGAGGTGAGGGAGGGGTGGATGTGAGGGAGGGGTGGAGGTGATGGGTGGAGGTGAGGGGTGGAGGTGAGGGAGGGGTGGAGGTGAGGGAGGGGTGGAGGTGAGGGAGGGGTGGAGTTGAAGGATACACGTCTCGCCCACCGCTGATCTACCCAGGGCTGAAAAGAGTCTCAAGTCTCCGTGTTCATGAGGGTCCTGCCAAGTTCCTCGGATGGCCGGGCGATGTTGCTGCCGCTTTGTGATGCCAACTGATGAGCGGTGGCGCAGCGGTTAGCGCAGCGCTGCGCGACAACACCGGTGACGATTATCTGAACCGGTCCTGGGCCTCCTCTAGGTCGACTAAGCCTCAAATGAATGCCTGGTGCGGTGTGTAAGCATCGCCACGCAAGAGACAAAGGCGGCCGGGCGTGGTGCTGGCCACCCACCCCCTCGTGTGTGTGTGTGTGTGTGCATGCCCTGCCGACCTTCATAGATTCACATCCCTTGCCCCAAAAGTATATTAAGGCTATTCGGGGGATCTTTGTCTTGGCTTCCAACTGAGCCATTGAGTTCCGGGTAATTTGTTTCCATCAATCGGCATCGTGAGGCCAATGTGGGTGCCATTGCTTGGCGATTGATTACAACTCTGGGAGGGGGTCGCAGCACCCGGACAGGGGAAGAGAGAAACTTTTAAAAAAGACGAAACTATTTTAGTCGTGGTCCCAGAAGGTAAGAAAACCTCGCTGAGCTACGTGGTTCTGTGTCAGAAGTGACCTGGCTTTCAGAAACGATCGCTAAACAGAAGTGGGCTCATCATCATCATTTTACTCTTAACGCGCGATGTTGGTTGGGAAAACCGGAAGACCTGGACAAAAAATCCACGCGACCACGGGGAGAGAGACACGCAAATTCCAAATATACAGCAAGCGTCAGGGTCGGGATCGACCCCACGACCTCCTATATACCAGGCAAGGTAGTTAACATCTCCTAGCCACCGTGATGATGATGAGAGAGAGACACGCAAACTTCAAATATACAGCAGGCGTCAGGATCGGATTCGAACGAACGATCTCCTGTATACCAGACAAGGTAGTTAACATCTACTAGCCACCGTGATGATGATGAGAGAGAGACACGCAAATTCCAAATATACAGCAGGCGTCAGGGTCGGGTTCGAACCCACGACCTCCTGTATACCAGGCGAGGTAGTTAACATTTCGCTACCGCGAGGTGTTACAGACTCCAGACTGGAACTGCTTATCGGATTCCTCCCGGTTATACAAAGTTTCTCATTCTCATTTCTGGCAGGAGGGTGCATTGGCCTACTCTTCCACGCTGGGCCAAACATCCACCTCCCTCCAAAACTCTGTCGCCAGTGTGGAAGAGGAGGCCACACACCCTCCAGAGTGAGAGTGAGTGGAGAACTCTTCCGCTAGCAGCGGCGTCAGAGAGCAGTTGCAGGACTGCGCCTTTACCCCACAGAGAGATAAAAGCGCTGGTGTAGGCGTGCAAAGACAAAGATCCCCCGTGTAGCCTTTCAACAGACTTTCGGCGCAAGCGCTGTTAGCGAGTAGCAGCACCTATGAAGACCGACACGGCACACGACGGAGGTGGGTTTGCCAGCACCACGCCCGGCCGCCTTTGTCTCCCCTAGTGGCGATGTTCACTCCGCACCGCACGGGGTTACTGCTCGATAAAGGCTGAGTCGACGCAGGGGATAGGCGTGAGCGGGCACTTGCAGGGGCTGCGCCTTAGTCTATGTTTAGCGTGTGTGTCTGTTAGGTACACTGTTTGTTCGCATCACGACTTCTGCTTTGCTGTGGACTCTCACCTCGAGTTATAAAGCGCGCGCCCATGGCATCGGCGTGGGGGAGCGGTGGCGCAGCGGTTAGCGCACTGCGACCCGAGTTCAATTCCCGCTCACAGTTAACACCGTGTGTGTAGCTATCGGGGGTGGGGGGGAACATTTTTTTTTCTGCCAAGAGCCATTTGGATATTTATGTAACATCATTCGCGGACCGTACAAAATGATCAACTCAAAAATTAGCCCGTTATATGTGTGTCAAACATTTCATTAACTCGCCCCTAATGCGATGGGCTGGAACCGATTCTCTTTGGCGAGGCGTGGTGATGATGATGATGTTAGCCGGTATTGACGATGTTGCTGCTACTCGCAACTGCTTTTCCAGCTCCTAGATTTATTGAATTTCGAGTCCCGCCTGCGGTTGCCTTGGCAGGGCCAGACCCAAATGATTTAGGGGGCCTTATACGGCCCGCGGGCCTTACGTTCCCCACCACGCGTGAACCGGCACCAGACCCCCTACGACCTATACAGCTCCACGCAGCCCTCGACGAGAACCCGACGCGCGACTTTGGGCCCTTCATAATTTTATTCAGCAAACAAATACATCAGTCCGATGATGACTCAACGAGTAATCAGTTCACATCGATGCGTGTCGGCGCTGGGGAGACAAAGGCGGCCGGGCGTTGTTGCTGTCCGCCCCAACCCCCGGCTCGCGTGCCGTCTTCGCGGCTGCTACAAATTTTGCCCCAGCGGTTTGCCAAAAGCATTACGGAGTGGGGGGGGGGGGTGAGAATCGTCGCCAAGGCCGTAATTATAATATATAATAATTATAATAATATATATGCTCAAAATGCCCCCCCCCCTCGCCCCAAAAGATTTCTAAACAAATATTTATAAAAATAATAATTGCGATGTTATGTAAATGAAAATAACAATTTGCTAAACCTTGGCCACAATATCTGGACTTGTCTTGATATAATAATGCATAGATTTCTGCTGATATGATTGTGGCTATGGTTGTACTTTATTAATCCCTAATCTCTGCTATTACATACAATCAAACAAGAAAAGGTAAAAATACATTAAAAAAACGGAGCAATGTAACACAATAACACTATTAGACATTATTGTAACAAAAAAAAGTTAATTTTTAAAAAAAATTTTAGGCAGGAAATTAGTTTTCAAATTTAGATTATGTTTTTACGGGGGGGGGGGGGGGACGACCCCAGACCCCCTGGAAGATTTGGTCCCCCCCCGCCAATGTTGACTCCATAGCCACAGCCTTGATCTTCGCCTTTGTCGTTTCTGCTTCGTGTTGATTATAAAAGCGCGTCAACCAGCCGTGCTGCACGTGTTCGCTCTGCGTTGAATGACCCTGCCCGTGAAACATTCAACGCAATCCACGCGCTTTGGTTACGAGCCCCGCTTAACGCCGCCCCAGTAACAACAAACCTTTCCCCAGGGAACTATTTCAAAGCGATTTGCTTTATTTTTGCCGCGGTAAGACTCCACCGAGCTGTCGTTTTCAGAATCGACTTGGCCATTACAAATGGTAGCCCAACGAAATGGGATTATCAACATCATCATGTGGACATTGATAGCAGCCAAATACTTTAAAACGCGTGATGTTGATTCTGAATGTGGAAGAGAAAACCGGAGGACCCGGAGAAAAATCCACGCGACCACGGGAAGAGAGAAGAGAGAGAGACACGCAAACTCCAAATATACAGCAGCAGCAGGCGTCAGGGTCGGGATGGAACCCACGGCCTCCTGTATACCAGGCGAGGTAGTTAACATCTCATAGCCACCGTGGCAATCCGTAACACTGCCGTCCCTAAAAAGGAAAACATATATAATAGGCGACGTTTCAGGCAACGGCCCTTTTTAAAGAAGGCCACATTTTGCTAGGGCTATTGCCCGAAACGTCGCCCAGGGTATGATCGTTATCCATCTTTAAAGTCGCCGTGTTATTGACGAAAGCGTCGGGCACGAGTTCAAAGTGAAGGCGCCTTCTCTCTCCCGGGGCTGCGGGAGGATAGCGTCCTCTATTGGCTGGCGGTGATCGTCAAGGCATCGCGTGGTGGGGAGGGGGGTCTGGCCGTCACGGAGTGCGCGCGCGCGTGTCCACGACGTTTCGTGTCCAGCGGGGGCTCTCCTCGCTCCAGGTTGTGGAGACGAACGGCGATGTCCTTCCCGTGGGGTTTGCGGTCTCAGCTGACAAATTAAGTCGCTGATCATCGGACCACAGAAAGAGCGTCGTGTGATGATGATGATGAGCCCTTGCTGGGTCTCTGTGTGAGTTTGTGGGTTTCTGCGTGAGTCTGTGGGTCTCTGCGTGAGTCTGTGGGTCTCTGTGTGAGTCTGTGGGTCTCTGTGTGAGTCTGTGGGTCTCTGCGTGAGTCTGTGGGCCTCTGCGTGAGTCTGTGGGTCTCTGTGTGAGTCTGTGGGTCTCTGCGTGAGTCTGTGTCTCTGTGTGAGTCTGTGGGTTTCTGAGTGAGTCTGTGGGTCTCTGCGTGAGTCTGTGGATCTCTGTGAGTCTGTGGGTCTCTGTGTGAGTCGGTGGGTCTCTGTGTGAGTCTGTGGGTCTCTGTGTGAGTCTGTGGGTCTCTGCGTGAGTCTGTGGATCTCTGTGTGAGTCTGTGCGTCTCTGTGTGAGTCTGTGGGTCTCTGCGTGAGTCTGTGGGTCTCTGCGTGAGTCTGTGGATCTCTGCGTGAGTCTGTGGGTCTCTGTGTGAGTCTGTGGGTCTCTGAGTGAGTCTGTGGGTCTCTGCGTGAGTATGTGTGTCTCTGTGTGAGTCTGTGGGTCTCTGAGTGAGTATGTGGGTCTCTGCGTGAGTCTGTGGATCTCTGTGAGTCTGTGGGTCTCTGTGTGAGTCTGTGGGTCTCTGCGTGAGTCTGTGGATCTCTGTGAGTCTGTGGGTCTCTGTGTGAGTCTGTGGGTCTCTGTGTGAGTCTGTGGGTCTCTGTGTGAGTCTGTGGGTCTCTGCGTGAGTCTGTGGATCTCTGTGTGAGTCTGTGGGTCTCTGTGTGAGTCTGTGGGTCTCTGCGTGAGTCTGTGGGTCTCTGCGTGAGTCTGTGGATCTCTGCGTGAGTCTATGTGTCTCTCTGTGAGTCTGTGGGTCTCTGAGTGAGTCTGTGGGTCTCTGCGTGAGTCTGTAGATCTCTGTGAGTCTGTGGGTCTCTGTGTGAGTCTGTAGGTCTCTGTGTGAGTCTGTGGGTCTCTGCGTGAGTCTATGGGTCTCTGTGTGAGTCTGTGGGTCTCTGTGTGAGTCTGTGGGTCTCTGTGTGAGTCTGTGCGTCTCTGAGTAAGTCTGTGGATCTCTGTGTGAGTCTGTGAGGCTCTGCGCAACTCTGTGGGTCTCTGCGTGAATGTGTGGGTCTCTGTGTGAGTCTGTGGGTGTGAGAAATAGCTGATAATGAAGCCACTGGTCATTGCATTCCACCTGCACGCGTTATCAGCTGGGACTGGGAAACCCGACCCGGACTTTGTAGCCTCCTCAACCTGGAGCCGCGACCCGCGTTGAGATAACGCCGAGCGCACTGCCCTATGGACCCGGCCACCTGAGTTCGATTCCCGACCACGGCTAACATCAGTGGCCAAGAATGATATCGCCCTGGCCCCTAGGGCCTCCCCCTAGGTCGACTGAGCCTCAATTGAGTACTTGGTGCGGTGTGTATAAAAGTATCGTCACGAGGGAGACAAAGGCGGCCGGGCGTGGTGTTGGTCACCCACCCTGTCGTGTGCCGTGCCGGCCTTCATAGGTGCTCGCTAACAGCACTTGCCCCAACGGTCTCTTAAGGCTATACGGGGGATCTTTGCATGTTCTCTCTCCCCCTGGTCTGCAGTGGTAACAAGAAGATGCTCGGTGTAGTCGGAACTTTGCTTCGTTCATCATTTCGGTTTTTTTCGGCAATGCTTTGCTTTATGTGCCACCCCCTGTTTAAATGAAATATTTCACAAACGATTTCACGCTCTGCGCTCCTCCTTCTTACACCTTCTCTCTCTCTCTACCCCCTTTCTTTACCCCCCCTCTCTCTCTATTCTATCTCTATGTCCCCCCCCCCCCCTGTTTTCTACGTAACATTTTTCATGTTTTTTTTTACGACAAGTGCTGCATCTGCTCCCAGCCCTTCTCGCAGTCCTACGGCCTCCGACGGGCAGCTCAGATCTGCACGCAGGGCTCTCTACCGTCTTTTGCCACCGAGCCACACGTCCTCCTCCAGCGCCCACTCCTCCTTCCATAGCTCCAACAACAACAACAACACACACCCAGTAGAACTGCTGTTGAGCCAAGTCACTTTCCCAAATGCTGACACATTCCCTGCAAGCTACTCAACTTGGATTCCACGCAGCAGCAGCAGCGGCAGCAGCATCAGAAGCAGCAGCATCGCCTCCCCGCTACCACGCGACACTTGGCAGGAACCTCCTGGACGACGAGTCTCGAGACTCGCCGAGGCCTTGGCTGGGTTAAACGAGCGTCATTGCGTGCGATGTTCATGGTAACAGCAGCCCACCCACTACGTCTTAATTTATCCAGAATCATGAAGCAGAATCTTTGAATATACCGGAGGAATCCGATCGGCGATAAAGCTCCGTTTCACAGATGTCCCCAGGAGGACATCCCGAATCAGAGAATGAGAATCACACGCTAATGTGTATTTCGACCGGAGGAATCCGATGAGCTATGAAGCTCTTTTTTCACAGATGCCCAAATCGCTGATCGTGCCACAGACCGCCACCGCCATCATCTCGTGTCGCCTTTGGGGCCGTTCATAAATGACGTCACGCACCTAGGAGGGGGGGGGGGGTCAGACATTTGTGACGATGTGTGACGACGTGGGGGGGGGGTGTGTTTGAGAAATGTGACGTCACATCAAAATGCGCAACTTTAAATAAATACAGACAACACGTTCTACTTAATAAAATAGACTTTTAAATAAAATGTTTTCTCCTACAACATCAGAGTGCAGCGCCACATTAAAACACGCACTACAATGACAATAGTTTAAAGCGATTTGAAGCATGTTTAATTTTTTCTGGGGGGGGGGGGGGAGGGGGCAGAGCTTTGTGACGTCATATTTGAGGGGGGGTCTGACTTCGGAGATGGAGATCGGCCGCCAACTCGCTACTTCAACGAACTAATCAAACTATTTAAATTATAATTTTACCAGGTAAGAACCATTGAGATATTCAGCTCTTTTTTTTCTCAGAAGCGACCTGGCCATCACGACTGATAGCTCAGCGGCAGTGGCTAATCAGCATCATCATCATCATCACGTGCAGCGGCCAGGCACTCGAAACGCACGTGATGTTGGTTCTAAATGCGGAGGGAAAACCCGGAGGACCCCGGGGAGAACACGAAAACACCAAATATACAGCAAGCGTCAA